>NC_057798.1:458135008-458435008 GCF_018294505.1 Triticum aestivum | reverse complement strand
TATTGATTTCCTGCGATGTAAAAAACAAGCAAAAAATAGCAACTGGCACTGGGCACTATGTCAATAGGTTAGTACCAAAAAATGATATAAATTAATTATAAAATGATTGTAAAACATCCAAGAATGATAATATAATAGCATGGAACAATAAAAAATTATAGATATGTTGGAGACGTATCACAGCGCTAGAGGAACTTGAGAGCCAGCGAGCTACCAGCCAACCATCTCAGCGGCACAAAGATCCTTGCTTCGACGCTGCCCCAGAAGCTAACCCACCATCTCAGCGGAGAAGCAGCGTGGCCTCCATGGAGCTCGTTCAACCTGATTTCACGGCTGCTCTCTACCCCTTGGATACTATCACAATGGCTCAACATTGCGAGCTAATGATGAAATGGCAGAACCTTACTTTGAAGGCGGCTGTCGGCTTTGTTGTTCCTCCTGAATCTGAGGGAACTTTTCATTGTCATTTGATCCCACATGGCTATGTTGTTGTGATGGTGGATCAAATAATGGAGGGATTTGAGGAGCTGGAGCTTGACTACCCTACAGGTGAAGGGGAGAACCATTTGGTTTATGCTTTAAGGAGTACTTGTTGATGTCTACTACACAACCTTCTTCTTGTAGACGTTGTTGGGCCTCCAAGTGCAGAGGTTTGTAGGACAGTAGCAAATTTCCCTCAAGTGGATGACCTAAGGTTTATTAATCCATGGGAGGCGTAGGATGAAGATGGTCTCTCTCAAGCAACCCTGCAACCAAATAACAAAGAGTCTCTTGTGTCCCCAACACACCCAATACAATGGTAAATTGTATAGGTGCACTAGTTTGGCGAAGAGATGGTGATACAAGTGCAATACGGATTATAAATTTGAGTATTTGTAATCTGAAATTATAAAAACAGCAAGGTAGAAAGTGGTAAAAGTGAGCATAAACGGTATTGCAATGCTTCGAAACAAGACCTAGGGTTCATACTTTCACTATTGCAAGCTCTCTCAACGATAATAACATAATTGGATCATATAACTATCCCTCAACATGCAACAAAGAGTCACTCTAAAGTCACTAATAGCGGAGAACAAACGAAGAGATTATGGTAGGGTACAAAACCACCTCAAAGTTATTCTTTCCGATCAATCCATTGGGCTAGCCGTAGAGTTCGTAGTAAAATAACACCTTAAGACACATATCAACCAAAACCCTAATGTCACCTAGATACTCCAATGTCACCTCAAGTATCCATTGGTATGATTATACGATATGCATCACACAATCTCAGATTCATCTATTCAAACCAACACAAAGAACTTCAAAGAGTGCCCCAAAGTTTCTACCAGAGAGTCAAGACGAAAACGTGTGCCAACCCCTATGCATAAGTTCACATGGTCATTGAACCCGCAAGTTGATCACCAAAACATACATCAAGTAGATCACGTGAATATCCCATTGTCACCATAGATAAGCACGGCAAGACATACGTCAAGTGTTCTCAAATCCTTAAAGACTCAATCCGATAAGATAACTTCAAAGGGAAAACTCAATCCATTACAAGAGAGTATAGGGGGAGAAACATCATAAGATCCAACTATAATAGCAAAGCTCGCGGTACATCAAGATCGTGCCAAATCAAGAACACGAGAGAGAGAGAGAGAGAGAGAGAGAGAGAGAGAGAGAGATCAAACACATAGCTACTGGTACATACCCTCAGCCCCGAGGGTGTACTACTCCCTCCTCGTCATGGAGAGCATCGGGATGATGAAGATGGCCACCGGTGATGGATCCCCCCTCCGGCAGGGTGCCGGAACAGGGTCTCGGTTGGTTTTTGGTGGCTACAGAGGCTTGCGGCGGCGGAACTCCCGGTCTAGGTTATTTTATAGGGTTTTCTGTATTTATAGGAGGGTTTGGCGTCGAGAACAAGTTAGGAGGACCCATGGGGTGTCGACGAGGCACAGGGGCGCGCCCTAGGGGGGGCCTCCACCATCATGGGTCCCACAGGACTCCTCTCTGATAACTTTTTGTTCCAGTATTTTTTATATTTTTCAAAAAAAATCTCCGTTGATTTTTAGCGCATTCCGAGAACTTTTCTTTCTGCACAAAACAAACGCCACGGTAGTTCTGCTGAAAACAGCGTCAGTCCGGGTTAGTTCTAACCAAATCATACCAAAACCATGTAGAAATATTATAAACATGGCATGAATACATCAAAAATTATAGATACGTTGGAGACGTCTCACCTATCTATGGAGGAAGGAGTACATCAAGCTTCCAAACTGGATGCCTCCTCCTCCTCTGGCGAGTCAGGGCACTCCGCCTCCCCCTCCTCCTCCTCCTCCTCTGGCGAGTCAAGGCACTCCGCCTCCTCCGCCGCCTCCTCCTTCAGCGAGTGATCAGGGCACTCCGCCTCCTCCTTCGCCTCCTTCGGCGCGTGAGGGCACTCCGCCTCCTCCAGCGCGTCGGAGCACTCCGCCTTCTCCAGCGTGTCGGCGGACTCTGCCACGTCAGCAATGGTGCAAGAGAGACGCCGCCGCTCTGGCGGCTAGCAGTACAAGCAGAGGCGGGAGGAAATTCAAATATGGTCCATGTCTCAAGGCTCCGTAAAATTTACCATATGAGAGGATCGACAAGGAAACACGGACATCTGTGCTGCCGAAGTGAGGGACCATTTTGCACGGAAACCTCCACCTTCAAAGGAAACAGTAGATCCGGTGAAAGTGAAGCGCACTCTGGATGCCCTGAAGCGACCACCACCGCCTCCGCCGGATTCGAACTATGTCCGTTGTATTAAACAGAAATATAAAAATGCGCAGCGGTCAGGAAGTACTTCCCGTGATGCAAGATTAGCACAATGAAGAAGTGGGAAAACAATTCCCCTACTTGGCAAACAGGCGAAGCAATCATGCCCCCCGCTTAGGGTGTCTAGCAATATCATCGCTAATCATCCGGGGCTATTTCTCGGAACCAATCCTGGTGATTACCTGAGCGATGATGTAGAGTTTGAAACGTTAGAGGCAGTAGAGATCTTCAGATACGAGCACGGGAAGCCTCTCGTCAAACCTGACCATCCTCCTCTAACAACGATGATGCGAAGATTGCATGAATGGTACATGGATAGATGCAGGAAGTCTGGGAAGGATAGTTTGATGCTGGGAATTAAAGAGGAGCACGACCTCCTTGGAACTGAGGTGATGCCTATTCAATTTGTGGAGTTATTCCAGTTATACAATCAAGACGCCCTCGACAAACAACTCGTGACTTGCTACTGTCTGTAAGTATTACTTCTGTAAATAAGTCTCTATTGCTCAGCTCTTTCATTGCTTGTATATATAATTATCCTCACAATATTATGCAGATTGAAGATCGTCGAATGCAAAAAGCACAAATCTATGACATTGGGTTCGTTAACCCCAATACCATAAATGAATGGTCGGTTAAAAACATAGTCAAAGATACTAAGGACAACTTGCTACAATTGTTACTTCGAAATCAAAACAAGGGGAAAATACTCTTTACTTACAACTTCAAGTGAGTGATACTGTCTTGTGCATATTCGGTTTCGCTTACTCGAGGTTAATTATAGTAATGTAACTAATGAGTTATGCATGCGTGCGCAGCTTCCACTTTATTCTGCTAGAGATTAAGCTTGAACGGGGAGTAGTAATTGTCTTAGACTCGAGACAAAAAGATCCCCAGAAGTAAGTTCAATCCATCATTATCGCACCATATTGGCAACTTTGTTCATTTCCTGATATCAAGTAATTATTTTCTTTGTCTAGCAGGGTTTGGAAACAGTTCATTTCGAATAGTTCCGAGACTGCCGAGGGAGGTGTGATTTACACACCTGAAAGTAAGTAGTAATAGCTAGTTCCGCGCATCTCCCATTGATTCTAGTTTCATCAATACCATTTATCATGCTTGATTATCAGTTTGATTGAACTCTATTTCTCGTAAAGTGCTTGTGGCAGGAAGGCGGGAATGATTTATAACGATACTACATTTGCGAGTTCATCTACAACGTGACCTCTCAACGGGGCTACTCTGACGAACAATATGAAGTACAACTATAATATTCACAATTTTATTTTATTACCATCATTTGTGTTGAGTTTCATTCATATATATGTATTAACCCCCTTCTTTAAATTAGATGTGGCAAATGCAGGATGAACTCCTACCACATGATCGCATACGAGCAATTCAAGAGGAAATGGCGGGATTCTTTCTTGACCACGTCATAAATGAGAAGGGAGAATACCATCTGGAAATTGAAATGGATTTTAGATGTTAGGGATTGTAAGAGATGTTATATTGTATATATGTAGTAGTGTCAGATCGATATAAGAAAACTTGTTGTTCGACCAATCTCTCAAAGAAAGAGAGGTCACTTCTCTCTGCATATGTTCATGACGATCTTGTGTAATTAATGGTTCCTTCATTTGCTTACTAGCTAACGTGTCGAGTTCTCTCTATATGTATAGTAGCTAGCGTCGACCAAGCACGGAGAAAGAGAGGTCACTTCTCTCTATTAGCTAGCTAACACAATAAGATCAAACCCCTAAATTAACCCTCCAAAACCCCTAACCCCCCCCCTTTCAAAAAAACAAAACCCCCAGCTGCCTTTTGGTCCCGGTTGGTGTTACCAACCGGGACTAAAGGTCCTCCTGCCTAGGCGCCTCGCAGCGCCCCTTCTGTCCCGGTTCGTAAGCAAACCGGGACTAAAGGTTTTGGGCTTTAATCCCGACCCTTTAGTCTCAGTTCCAAAACCGGGACTAAAGGCCCTCTGGAACCCCGACTGATGCCCTGTTTTCTACTAGTGCCTCCCCCCTCTCATCCCCTTGTCTATCATACATTGGCAAGAAAAAAAGAAGGATAACTTGGCGGTGGGGGAGAAAAAGATGTTTGATAGACACATAATATGATTATGTTCAATAAAAACAGTTATCTTGCTCAAATCTGCCATGACCATGTATGTAAATGTGCCATTGGGAAATATGTGTAGTTGCAATGTAGAAAAATGCAATATTCTTCATGATGTGTATGGTGGATTCCTAGTGTGTGTATGGACATAACTTCCATGAGATGCACTATTCTCTTCATATTTTTGTTTAACTATTCTTCATGATCTTTTGTGAAGTCGACCACACAAAATTTGCCTTAACGGACATGAAGGTACTATCACTGGGAAGCGGGGATGCGGAGGTACCTAGTGATAGAAACCATATCCCTCCTTTGCTGACCTTTATTAGGGGCATAAGGAAGACCCCAAAGCCTTATGTCGCGTCTAGCCAGAGACCCTTATCATTGTTGGTTCCACTCGGTAGTGGGAAGTATGGTTGTGGCATATGTGATTCAGAGTTGAGGAATCTTTGAGAAGAAGAGAACGAGAAGAGGCGAACAAATGTGGAGAGAGAGGATATGGGGTAAGATATGGTGGGCGGTGGTTTTCTCAGTCCGTGAGACGTGTTGGTGTTGTGAGGCACACGAGTTCAATTGATCTGACGACTATGCGATCGACCAATGGCTGCTCGAATCAGCAGTCCATATACAAGGGTTTCCCTTTTTGAAAACCCACTAAGTGCCTCACTTTAAGGTCTCGGGCAAGTGACATCCTTCTAAAACAAATTCCCTTCTCCCTAATTAGTGGGAAAAGCCTATATAACGCATTCGACGTCACGTTGTTGACCTTTCGCACACGAGGTTGTGGTCGAGCGTTGACCTGGGCCGGCCCGTTAATGCGTTCGTCGTTTCCGATTTCGGGGGGCTCCTACGAGGTTCTAGCCGGTCTTTTTCCAGGTTCCTAAACTGGGTTGTTTTATTATTCTTTTTGTTTTTTCGTTTCTCTTTTTCTTTTTTGTTTTCCTATTTTAAATAAATTCAGAATTTTGTTTGGAATTCCAATTTTTTGGGGGGATTTCAAATTTTGTTCAAATTTTAAAAAAATGTTTGGAATTTCGCATTTTGATCATGTTTTCCAAATAAATGATAAAAAGTTCAAAAAAATTCAGATTTTCAAAATTTTGTTCACATTTTGAAAACTTGTTTCTATTAATTCAAAAAATGTTCGAGTTTTAAAACTTATTCACATTTTCAGAAAATGTTCACAATTCGAAATAATGTCCGCATTACCAAATTTTGTTCTAAGTAACAAAAAATGTTCTCTTTCTCAAAACTTGTTCATAGATCCAAAAAATGTTCGCTTTCTTCAAATTTTGTTCCAAGTTTCAAAAAACATTTGCTTTTTCAATTTTCGTTCAAAATTATATGAATGTTCTTGTTTCAAAAAATGTTCACACATTTAAAAAAATGTTTGTGTTCTAAAAATTTATTTAACATTACAAAAAACTTTGTTGTTTTTCAAAAATTAGTTCACAGGTCAAAAAATGTTCCTCATTTTAAAATAATTATTCAAAGTTTTGGAATTGTTCACTTTCAAAAAAAGATACAGGTTTTGAAAACAAACTGCATACGAACATTAAAAAAGTTTAGATCTATCGTGGCTTATTGCTTGTATTATTCCCTGTGCTGAGATATTTTCCTTAAGAAGCTTCTGTGGTGCAATGGCTAGCCTCGAGTGGGCTAAACGGGAAGTCCCGCATTTAATTCTCCAGTCGTGCACAATATTTTTTATC
The DNA here is from genome assembly GCF_018294505.1 of Triticum aestivum. Lineage (NCBI taxonomy): Eukaryota > Viridiplantae > Streptophyta > Magnoliopsida > Poales > Poaceae > Triticum > Triticum aestivum. The sequence continues at coordinate 458,428,388 of NC_057798.1, read as the reverse complement.
GTTGCTACATTTTTCGCAATTTTTACCGCACGAGCGCTGCTAATGGGTCGGCCCACTCGATCGCCCCAGTGCGGTATGCCGGCATTCTGTCGCAGAATGCGACAAATAGGAGGTTCCTAATTAGTGAAAGTACTATTTACGACGTGTGCGTAAATCAATCAGCATAAATAGGCCATCCATGCGATTTGGAATCGGTTCAAAATTTTGGATCGAACCTGACTCCTGGTCTTGCTAGCAAACCTAGTAATATGTACTGTTCTTTTAAGGTTGACCACTAGGCACAAATTTTTGGCCCGATACAAGCGGGTGCCCCTATTTCTCGCATTACGCGAGACAGGGAGGGAGTCTCACGTCGGGGTAGCCCCAGTTGGGCCGCGCAGCCGCGCGGGAGGCAACGGCCTGTTTTTTTCTGTTCTCGTTCTTTACTTTCTTTTTTTTACTTTTCTTTATACTTTTGAAAAAATGTTGAACAAGTATTTAAAAAATATTGAATAAGTATTCAAAAATATTAAATGAGTAGTTGGAAAATGTTAAACAAGTATTTACAAATGTTGAATAAGCATTAAAAGTTTTGAACAACTATTTAATTTTTTTAAAAAGTATTTTAAAAATGTTGAACAAGTATTTGAAAAAAAATTGAATAGTATTTAAAAAATGTTGAACAAGTATTTAAAAAATATTGAACAAGGATTTTGAAATATGTTGAACAAGTATTTGAAAACTCTTGAACAAGTATTTGAAAAAAATGTTGAACAACTATTTGAAAAATGGTGAACAAGGCTTTTGAAAATACTGAACAAGTATTTGAGAAAATGTTGCTCATGTATATAAAAATGTTGAACAGGTGTTTGAACATTTGAAAAAATGTTGAAAGAGTATTTAAAAAATGTTGATCAAGTATTTAAAAAAGGTTGATCATTTATAAGAAAATATTGAAAAAGTATTTGAAAAACGTTGAACAAGTATTTAAAAAAATGATGATCATGTATATAAGAATGTAGAATGAAAAATAAAAAGAAACAAAGGAAAACCAAAAAATTAAAAACCAAAAAAGAAACAAAATAAACCAAAGGAAAAAGGAAAATGAAAAAAAAATGAAGACACAAATGAAAAAACCGGGAGAAAAAACAGCAACAAAGGAGAGAAACTAGCTCTTCTTTTCTATAAGTATGGTGCCCTACTAGTCAACACAAACACGGTGATAGCCTACTGGCTTACTGCGCTGCTTCTCATCCAGGAGATGCAAGTTTGAATCCTGGGCAACCCCCTCTCCGCGCTCCTTTTTTCTCAAAGTTGTTTGTTTTAAGTGCGCTCTAATTGGTCGGCCCGTTACTGTAGCATTCGACGCGAGAGTTTCCTACAGGCTCGCTTAATGCGAGAAATAGCACTCACGGGTATAAGCTTGCATGCCATGCGAATAAAAGGGTCGGGCCGACCGACCCTTAAAGCCAGGCCTTACAGCCCAACCAACATGCCCCTTCTAGCATTGTTTGTTCTTTTTCAGATCTTTTTAGAGCAGTTTTGGCCTTTTTCTTTGAACCTAAAATTTCATGCCATTCTATAGGAGAGCAACTAGTTGACGAGCACTTCTTCGGGGCTTCTAAACAATCACTTGGCGTGCTCTCAGCCGCCGCCACATGTCGCGCTCTGGTCGCTCCTTTGAGATTTTGTTTTTTTTTCCGCACGTGTTTTTGGCTTTTTTGACATTTTTTTCTTTTTTCGATTTTTCGGTTTTCCACCAAAATTTCTTAGCTTTTCGAAAAAATAAAAAAATGTGCAAAAAACATGTTTTTTTAGCTTCTGTGAGAGGCACGATTTTTCTTCTGCGAGAGGCACGCCCCTGCCTCTCGGAAGCAAAAAAGAACGTGTTTTCTCTCTTTTTTCCAAGAGAGACACGGTTTTGGTTCCGCGAGAAGCACGACCATGCCTCTCGAAAACGCGAAAAAACACGTTTCTCTCTTTTTCGTGAGTGGCATGGTTTTGCTTTCGCGAGAGGCATGGTCGTGCCTCTCGAAACGAAAAAAAATGTGTTTTCTCTTTCTTTGTTTCTTCTGTGAGAGACATGGTTTTGCTACCACGAGAGGCACGGCCGTGCCACTCTAAAGCGAAAAACCACATTTTCTCTTCTTTTTTTCTGTGAGAGGTACGGTTTTGCTTCCGCGAGAGGCACGGTTGTGCCTCTCCTAAACAAAAAATGCATTTTCTCTTTCTGTTTTTCTTCTGTGAGAGGCACGGTTTTTTCTCCCGCAAGAGGCACGGCCGTGTCTCTCGGAAACGAAAAAAATGTGTTTTGTTTCTTGCATGAGATGCATGGTTTCGCTTCCATGGAGAGGCATGGATTTGCTTCTGCGAGAGGCACGGCCTTGCCTCTCGGAAACAGCTTCCGAAAAGGGGAAAATGCTTCCGGTTCGGTTTTTTCTTCCTGTTTTTCACGTCCATTTTTTTCATGAAAAAAAGTTCGTCAAAACCTATCATGGGATCTATTTTTGAAGATTCATACGTGAGGAATCCAAAGTGAAAATGGTTTGAAATTTGAATGCACGGGTTAAGAGATAAAACATTTTAAATAAACGCATCTACGAAAAACTTTCAGGTTGCGACAAGTGACGTACATGCGGTGTGCCACTTGTCACATTATGAAGAGGTGGGTGTTGGGGAACATAGTAATTTCAAAAAAAAATCCTACGTACACGCAAGATCATGGTGATGACATAGCAACGAGAGGGGAGAGTGTTGTCCACGTACCCTCGTAGACCGTAAGCGGAAGCGTTATGACAACGCGGTTGATGTAGTCGTACGTCTTCACGATCCAACCGATCCAAGCACCGAACGTACGGCACCTCCGAGTTCAGCACACGTTCAGCTCGATGATGATCCCCGGGCTCCGATCCAGCAAACCTTCGGGGATGAGTTCCGTCAGCACGACGGCGTGGTGACGATGATGATGTTCTACCGGCGCAGGGCTTCGCCTAAACTCCACGACGATATGACCGAGGTGGAATATGGTGGAGGGGGGCACCGCACACGGCTAAGGAACGATCCGTAGATCAACTTGTGTGTCCTGGGGTGCCCCCTGCCCCCGTATATAAAGGAGGGAGGGGGAGGCCGGCCGGCCCATGTGGGCGCGCCAAGGAGGAGGAGTCCTCCTCCTAGTAGGAGTAGGACTCCCCCTTTCCTACTCCTACTAGGAGGGGGAAGGAAGGGGAAGAGGGGGGCGCCCCCCCCCCTCCTAGTCCAATTCGGACCAGAGGGAGAGGGGGGCGCGGCCCACCCTGGCCGCCCCTCTCTCTTTCCACCGAGGCCCATGTGGCCCATTATCTTTCCCCGGGGGGTTCCGGTAACCCTCCGGCACTCCGGTTTTCTCCGACAACGTCCGAAACACTTTCGGTGTCCGAATATAATCGTCCAATATATCAATCTTTATGTCTCGACCATTTCGAGACTCCTCGTCATGTCCGTGATAACATCCGGGACTCCGAACAAACTTCGGTACATCAAAACTTATAAACTCATAATAAAACTGTCATCGTAACGTTAAGCGTGCGGACCCTACGGGTTCAAGAACTATGTAGACATGACCTAGAACTATTCTCGGTCAATAACCAATAGCGGAACTTGGATGCCCATATTGGTTCCTACATATTCTACGAAGATCTTTATCGGTCAAACCGCATAACAACATACGTTGTTCCCTTTGTCATCGGTATGTTACTTGCCCGAGATTTGATCGTCGGTATCCAATACCTAGTTCAATCTCGTTACCGGCAAGTCTCTTTACTCGTTACGTAATGCATCATCCCGTAACCAACTCATTGGTCACATTGCTTGCAAGGCTTATAGTGATGTGCATTACCGAGAGGGCCCAGAGATACCTCTCCGACAATCGGAGTGACAAAACCTAATCTCGAAATACGCCAACTCAACATGTACCTTCGGAGACACCTGTAGTACTCCTTTATAATCACCCAGTTACGTTGTGACGTTTCGTAGTACCCAAAGTGTTCCTCCGGTAAACGGGAGTTGCATAATCTCATAGTTACAGGAACATGTATAAGTCATGAAGAAAGCAATAGCAATATACTAAACGATCAAGTGCTAGGCTAACGGAATGGGTCATGTCAATCACATCATTCTCCTAATGATGTGATCCCATTAATCAAATGACAACACATGTCTATGGTTAGGAAACATAACCATCTTTGATTAATGAGCTAGTCAAGTAGAGGCATACTAGTGACTATATGTTTGTCTATGTATTCACACATGTATCATGTTTCCGGTTAATACAATTCTAGCATGAATAATAAACATTTATCATGATATGAGGAAATAAATAATAACTTTATTATTGCCTCTAGGGCATATTTCCTTCAGTCTCCCACTTGCACTAGAGTCAATAATCTAGATTACATAGTAATGATTCTAACACCCATGGAGTCTTGGTGCTGATCATGTTTTGCTCGTGAGAGAGGCTTAGTCAATGGGTCTGCAACATTCAGATCCGTATGTATCTTGCAAATTTCTATGTCTCCCACTTGGACTTGGTCCCGGATGGAATTGAAGCGTCTCTTGATGTGCTTGGTCCTCTTGTGAAATCTGGATTCCTTTGCCAAAGCAATTGCACCAGTATTGTCACAGAAGATCTTCATTGGTCCCGATGCACTAGGTATGACACCTAGATCGGTAATGAACTCCTTCATCCAGACTCCTTCATTTGCTGCTTCCGAAGCAGCTATGTACTCAGCTTCACATGTAGATCCCGCCACGACGCTTTGTTTAGAACTGCACCAACTTACAGCTCCACCGTTTAATAAAAACACGTATCCGGTTTGCGATTTAGAATCGTCCGGATCAGTGTCAAAGCTTGCATCGACGTAACCATTTACGACTAGCTCTTTGTCACCTCCATATACGAGAAACATATCCTTAGTCCTTTTCAGGTATTTCAGGATGTTCTTGACCGCTGTCCAGTGATCCACTCCTGGATTACTTTGGTACCTCCCTGCCAAACTTATTGCTAAGCATACGTCAGGTCTGGTACACAGCATTGCATACATGATAGAGCCTATGGCTGAAGCATAGGGAACATCTTTCATTTTCTCTCTATCTTCTGCTGTGGTCGGGCATTGAGTTTGACTCAACTTCACACCTTGAAGCACGGGCAAGAACCCTTTCTTTGCCTGATCCATTTTGAACTTTTTCAAAATTTTATCAAGGTATGTGCTTTGTGAAAGTCCTATTAAGCGTCTTGATCTATCTCTATAGATCTTGATGCCCAATATGTAAGCAGCTTCACCTAGATCTTTCATTGAAAAACTTTTATTCAAGTATCCCTTTATGCTATCCAGAAATTCTATATCATTTCCAATTAATAATATGTCATCTACATATAATATCAGAAATGCTACAGAGCTCCCACTCACTTTCTTGTAAATACAGGCTTCTCCAAAAGTCTGTATAAAACCATATGCTTTGATCACACTATCAAAGCGTTTATTCCAACTCCGAGATGCTTGCACCAGTCCATAAATGGATCGCTGGAGCTTGCATACTTTGTTAGCACCTTTTGGATCAACAAAACCTTCTGGCTGCATCATATACAACTCTTCTTCCAGAAATTCATTCAAGAATGCAGTTTTGACATCCATTTGCCAGATTTCATAATCATGAAATGCAGCAATGGCTAACATGATTCGGACAGACTTAAGCATCGCTACGGGTGAGAAAGTCTCATCGTAGTCAACCCCTTGAACTTGTCGAAAACCTTTTGCGACAAGTCGAGCTTTATAGACAGTTACATTACCATCAGCGTCAGTCTTCTTCTTAAAGATCCATTTGTTCTCAATGGCCTGCCGATCATCAGGCAAGTCAACCAAAGTCCATACTTTGTTCTCATACATGGATCCCATCTCAGATTTCATGGCCTCTAGCCATTTTGCGGAATCTGGGCTCATCATCGCTTCCTCATAGTTCGTAGGTTCGTCAAGGTCAAGTAACATGATTTCCAGAATAGGATTACTGTACCACTCTGGTGCGGATCTTACTCTGGTAGACCTTCGAAGTTCAGTAGAAACTTGATCTGAAGTTTCATGATCAATATCATTAGCTTCCTCACTAATTGGTGTAGGTGTCACAGGAACCGATTCATGTGATGAACTACTTTCCAATAAGGGAGCAGGTACAGTTACCTCATCAAGTTCTACTTTCCTCCCACTCACTTCTTTCGAGAGAAACTCCTTCTCTAGAAAGGATCCATTCTTAGCAACAAATGTCTTGCCTTCAGATCTGTGATAGAAGGTATAACCAACTGTTTCTTTCGGGTATCCTATGAAGACACATTTCTCCGATTTAGGTTCGAGCTTATCTGGTTGAAGTTTCTTCACATAAGCATCGCAGCCCCAAACTTTAAGAAACGACAACTTTGGTTTCTTGCCAAACCACAGTTCATAAGGCGTCGTCTCAACGGATTTTGATGGTGCCCTATTTAACGTGAATGCGGCCGTCTCTAAAGCATAACCCCAGAACGATAGCGGTAAATCAGTAAGAGACATCATAGATCGCACCATATCTAGTAAAGTACGATTACGACGTTCGGACACACCATTTCGTTGTGGTGTTCCGGGTGCCGTGAGTTGCGAAACTAATCCGCATTGTTTCAAATGTAAACCAAACTCGTAACTCAAATATTCTCCTCCACGGTCAGATTGTAGGAATTTTATTTTCTTGTTACGATGATTTTCCACTTCACTCTGAAATTCTTTGAACTTTTCAAATGTTTCAGACTTGTGTTTCATTAAGTAGATATACCCATATCTGCTTAAATCATCTGTGAAGGTGAGAAAATAACGATATATCCGCCACGAGCTTCAACATTCATCGGACCGCATACATCTGTATGTATGATTTCTAACAAATCTGTTGCTCTCTCCATAGTACCGGAGGACGGTGTTTTTGTCATCTTGCCCATGAGGCACGGTTCGCAAGTACCAAGTGATTCATAATTAAGTGATTCCAAAATTCCATCAATATGGAGTTTCTTCATGCGCTTTACACCGATATGACCTAAACGGCAGTGCCACAAATAAGTTGCACTATCATTATTAACTCTGCATCTTTTGGCTTCGACATTATGAATATGTGTATCACTACTATCGAGATTCAACAAAAATAGACCACTCTTCAAGGGTGCATGACCATAAAAGATATTACTCATATAAATAGAACAACCATTATTCTCTGATTTAAATGAATAATCGTCTCGCATCAAACAAGATCCAGATATAATGTTCATGCTCAACACTGGCACCAAATAACAATTATTCAGGTCTAAAACTAATCCCGAAGGTAGATGTAGAGGTAGCGTGCCGACCGCGATCACATCGACTTTGGAACCGTTTCCCACGCGCATCGTCACCTCATCCTTGGCCAGTGCTCGCTTATTCCGTAGTCCCTGTTTCGAGTTGCAAATGTTAGCAACAGAACCAGTATCAAATACCCAGGTGCTACTGCGAGCTCTAGTAAGGTACACATCAATAACATGTATATCACATATACCTTTGTTCACCTTGCCATCCTTCTTATCCGCCAAATACTTGGGGCAGTTCCGCTTCCAGTGTCCAGTCTGCTTGCAGTAGAAGCACTCAGTTTCAGGCTTAGGTCCAGACTTGGGTTTCTTCTCTTGAGCAGCAACTTGCTTGCTGTTCTTCTTGAAGTTCCCCTTCTTCTTCCCTTTGCCCTTTTTCTTGAAACTAGTGGTCTTGTTAACCATCAACACTTGATGCTCCTTCTTGATTTCTACTTCCGCAGCTTTTAGCATTGCGAAGAGCTCGGGAATTGTCTTGTTCATCCCTTGCATATTATAGTTCATCACGAAGCTCTTGTAGCTTGGTGGCAGTGATTGGAGAATTCTGTCAATGACACTATCATCAGGAAGATTAACTCCCAGTTGAATCAAGTGATTATTATACCCAGACATTTTGAGTATGTGTTCACTGACAGAACTATTCTCCTCCATCTTGCAGCTATAGAACTTATTGGAGACTTCATATCTCTCAATCCGGGCATTTGCTTGAAATATTAACTTCAACTCCTGGAACATCTCATATGCTCCATGACGTTCAAAACGTCGTTGAAGACCCGGTTCTAAGCCGTAAAGCATGGCACACTGAACTATCGAGTAGTCATCAGCTTTGCTCTGCCAGACGTTCTTAACGTCGTCAGTTGCATCAGCAGCAGGCCTGGCACCCAGCGGTGCTTCCAGGACGTAATTCTTCTGTGCAGCAATGAGGATAATCCTCAAGTTACGGACCCAGTCCGTGTAATTGCTACCATCATCTTTCAACTTTGCTTTCTCAAGGAACGCATTAAAATTCAACGGAACAACAGCACGAGCCATCTATCTACAACAAACATAGATAAGCAAAATACTATCAGGTACTAAGTTTATGATAAATTTAAGTTCAATTAATCATATTACTTAAGAACTCCCACTTAGACAGACATCTCTCTAGTCATCTAAGTGATCACGTGATCCAAATCAACTAAACCATAACCGATCATCACGTGAGATGGAGTAGTTTTCAATGGTGAACATCACTATGTTGATCATATCTACTATATGATTCACGCTCGACCTTTCGGTCTCCGTGTTTCGAGGCCATATCTGCATATGCTAGGCTCGTCAAGTTTAACCTGAGTATTCTGCGTGTGCAAAACTGGCTTGCACCCATTGTAGATGGACGTAGAGCTTATCACACCCGATCATCACGTGGTGTCTGGGCACGACGAACTTTGGCAACGGTGCATACTCAGGGAGAACACTTCTTGATAATTTTAGTGAGAGATCATCTTAAAATGCTACCGTCAATCAAAGCAAGATAAGATGCATAAAGGATAAACATCACATGCAATCAATATAAGTGATATGATATGGCCATCATCATCTTGTGCTTGTGATCTCCATCTCCGAAGCACCGTCGTGATCACCATCATCACCGGCGCGACACCTTGATTTTCATTGTAGCATCATTGTCGTTTACGCCATCTATTGCTTCTACGACTATTGCTACCGTTTAGTGATAAAGTAAAGCAATTACAGGGCGTTTGCATTTCATACAATAAAGCGACAACCATATGGCTCCTGCCAGTTGCCGATAACTTCGGTTACAAAACATGATCATCTCATACAATAAAATATAGCATCACGTCTTGACCATATCACATCACAACATGCCCTGCAAAAACAAGTTAGATGTCCTCTACTTTGTTGTTGCAAGTTTTACATGGCTCCTACGGGCTTAGCAAGAACCGTTCTTACCTGCGCATCGAAACCACAACGATAGTTCGTCAAGTTAGTGTTGTTTTAACCTTCGCAAGGACCGGGCGTAGCCACACTCGATTCAGCTAAAGTGAGAGAGACAGTCACCCGCCAGTCACCTTTAAGCACGAGTGCTCGTAACGGTGAAACCAGTCTCGCGTAAGCGTACGCGTAATGTCGGTCCGGACTGCTTCATCTCACAATACCGCCGAACCAAAGTATGACATGCTGGTAAGCAGTATGACTTGTATCGCCCACAACTCACTTGTGTTCTACTCGTGCATATGACATCTACGCATAAAACCTGGCTCGGATGCCACTGTTGGGGAACGTAGTAATTTCAAAAAAATTCCTACGTACACGCAAGATCATGGTGATGACATAGCAACGAGAGGGGAGAGTGTTGTCCATGTACCCTCGTAGACCGTAAGCGGAAGCGTTATGACAACGCGGTTGATGTAGTCGTATGTCTTCACGATCCGACCGATCCAAGCACCGAACGTACGGCACCTCCGAGTTCAGCACACGTTCAGCTCGATGACGATCCCCGGGCTCCGATCCAGCAAAGCTTCGGGGATGAGTTCCGTCAGCACGACGGCGTGGTGACGATGATGATGTTCTACCGGCGCAGGGCTTCGCCTAAACTCCGCGACGATATGACCGAGGTGGAATATGGTGGAAGGGGGCACCGCACACGGCTAAGGAACGATCCGTAGATCAACTTGTGTGTCCTGGGGTGCCCCCCTGCCCCCGTATATAAAGGAGGGAGGGGGGAGGCCGGCCGGCCCTTGTGGGCGCGCCAAGGAGGAGTCCTCCTCCTAGTAGGAGTAGGACTCCCCCTTTCCTACTCCTACTAGGAGGGGGAAGGAAGGGGAAGAGGGGGGAAGGAAAGAGGGGCCCCCCCTCCTAGTCCAATTCGGACCAGAGGGAGAGGGGGCGCGCGGCCCACCCTGGCCGCCCCTCTCTCTTTCCACCAAGGCCCATGTGGCCCATTATCTTTCCCCAGGGGGTTCCGGTAACCCTCCGGCACTCTGGTTTTCTCCGACAACATCCGGAACACTTCCGGTGTCCGAATATAGTCGTCCAATATATCAATCTTTATGTCTCGACCATTTCGAGACTTCTCGTCATGTCCGTGATCACATCCGGGACTCCGAACAAACTTCGGTACATCAAAACTTATAAACTCATAATAAAACTGTCATCGTAACGTTAAGCGTGCGGACCCTACGGGTTCGAGAACTATGTAGAGATGACCTAGAACTATTCTCGGTCAATAACCAATAGCGGAACCTGGATGCCCATATTGGTTCCTACATATTCTACGAAGATCTTTATCGGTCAAACCGCATAACAACATATGTTGTTCCCTTTGTCATCGGTATGTTACTTGCCCGAGATTTGATCATCGGTATCCAATACCTAGTTCAATCTCGTTACCGGCAAGTCTCTTTACTCGTTACGTAATGCATCATCCCGTAACCAACTCATTGGTCACATTGCTTGCAAGGCTTATAGTGATGTGCATTACCGAGAGGGCCCAGAGATACCTCTCCGACAATCGGAGTGACAAAACCTAATCTCGAAATACGCCAACTCAACATGTACCTTCGGAGACACCTGTAGTACTCCTTTATAATCACCCAGTTACATTGTGACGTTTGTTAGTACCCAAAGTGTTCCTCCGGTAAACGGGAGTTGCATAATCTCATAGTTACAGGAACATGTATAAGTCATGAAGAAAGCAATAGCAATATACTAAACGATCAAGTGCTAGGCTAACGGAATGGGTCATGTCAATCACATCATTCTCCTAATGATGTGATCCCATTAATCAAATGACAACACATGTCTATGGTTAGGAAACATAACCATCTTTGATTAATGAGCTAGTCAAGTAGAGGCATACTAGTGACTATATGTTTGTCTATGTATTCACACATGTATCATGTTTCCGGTTAATACAATTCTAGCATGAATAATAAACATTTATCATGATACGAGGAAATAAATAATAACTTTATTATTGCCTCTAGGGCATATTTCCTTCAGTGGGAGTGATCTTTGAAAGGAGTACTCCTCAATTAGTGATTTTGAAGAACCATACGTGAGGAATCCAAGGTGAAAACAGTTTGAAATTTGAATGCACAGGTTAAGAGATAAAACATTTTGAATAAATGCATCTATGAAAACTTTCAGGCTGCGACAAGTGACGTACATGTAGCGCGCCATTTGTCACATTCTGAAGAGGTGGGAGTGATCTTTGAAAGAAGTACTCCTCAATTAGTGATTTTAATTCTATATAGTGCATTGGCCTTTTTGGGCTATATGGGCATGTTTAACGCATGCCGTCCTGCAGCCGTGGCATGTCGGCCCATCCCTTTTAGCTTGCTGGCAGATCGATCTTTGAGCCAACCTTTTTATAGCGAAATCATTAGTTGAGGAGTACTCGTTGCAAAGATCACTCCAACCTCCCCACTTGTCGCAACTTGAGAGTTTTTCCTTTTTTCGTAGATCCGTTTATTCAAAACATTTTATCTCTTAAATCGTGCGTCTAAATCTTGAATCGCTTTCACCGTTGGATTCCTCGCGTCAAGATCTTCAAAACTAGATCACATGTTGATAGGTTTTGACAAACTTTTTTTTCACAAAAAAAACGAACGAAAAAACCGGACGAAACCAAACCGGGAGCACGTGTTTTTTCCCTTTCCAAAAAGAGGCACGCCCTTGTCTCTCACGAAATCACAACCGTGCCTCTCGCGGAAATAAAACCATGACTCTCGCGGAAGGAAAAAAAGAAGAGAAAATGTATTTTTTTCGTTTCCGAGGAGGCACGACCGTGACTCTCGCGAAAGCACAACCGTGCCTCTCGCGAAAGCAAAACCGTTACTCTTGTGAAAGAAAAAAAAACAGAAAATCTGTTTTTTTTTGTTTCCGAGGAGGCACGACCGTGACTCTCGCGAAAGCATAACCGTGCCTCTCGTGGAAGCAAAACCGTGACTCTCGCGAAAGAATAAAAATAAAAAACACGTTTTTTTTCCTGTTTCCGAGAGGCGCGGCCGTGACTCTTGTGAAAGCAAAACCGTGACTCTCGCGAAAGGAAAAAAATATGTTTTTTTCGTTCCCTAGAGGCACGGCCGCGACTCTCGCTAAAGCACAACCGCGCCTCTTGCGGAAGCAAAACCGTGACTCTCGCGGAAAAAAAACGTGTTTTTTTTAGTTTCCGAGAGGCACGGCTGTGACACTCGTGAAAGCAAAACCGTGCCTATCACGGAAGCAAAATCGTGACTCTCGCGAAAGGAAAAAGAAAAGAAAACGCATATTTTGCGTGAAAAATATTTTTCAATTTTTTGGATCGAAAAGTTAAGGATGACTGGTGGAAAACCAAAACGTCGAAAAAATCCGAAAAAAACCCAGTTAAAAAGCCGAAAACGCGTGCGGAAAGATAAAAAGCAAAATCCAAATGAAGCGACAAGAGCGCGACACCGAATGGCTGAGAGCGCGTCAAATGACGCTGATTGTTGCGAGGCTCCCGAAGGAGCGCTCGTTAACTTTTTTTTTTTTGAGGAACATGCTTTACTTTATTGTTCAATAGAACGAATTACAGGAATAATAGCAGTATCATGAGGGTGTAACCGCCATACATGGCGACCCTCCCCTAAATGTAAAGCATGTCGAGCTAAGCCATGAGCCTCCTTATTGAAGAGACGTCTCTCATGGACGAAAGAACAAGACTAAAACTCCCTACTCGAGTCGATGATCTCCTCCACAATTGGAGCGATTGTACCCATAGTGCCAGTATGTATGTCCTTGACCACGGCAAGGCAATCAGAAGCTACCTTCAAATGAGTAAGTGCAAGGTCCCTGGCTAATGCAATAGCCTCGCGGCATGCCAAAGCTTCCAGAATATGTGGATCGGTCATGCCATGGAATACCACCGATGCTGACCCAGCAAAAGTTCCTGATTGATCCCGGCAAACCGCACTTATGGCCCCGACAGGAGGTTGTTTACATATAGCAGCGTCGACATTAACCTTGTGATGACCCGCCGGTGGTGGAATCCACACAGGCGTCCGCTCTTGGGCTGTTCTCGGCTTCGCTATTTCATGTGACATAGAAACAATACTCAAATCTGCCAGAAAGCGTTTGATAAATGAGTGAGTCCCCATGGGGCTCTGGTGCTCCCCTTCGTGGATCAGCTTACGCCGTGCACCCCATATAGCCCATAGTGTCACAGCTAGCTTCGTGAACTCGGAATGCGGCATCGATTCTTGCATACTGAAAAGCCAAGCCTTTGCATTCGGTTCTGCTGTTGCAATGATATGCTCAACCAACTCCGGGTCATCTAGCGCCCACACACACCGCGCCATTGTGCATGTTATGAGTGAGTGCATCCATGAGTCCTCCTCTCCACAGATGGCACACCGCGATGATGTGGACATATTACGATGACGGAGTACATCCGCCGTGGGTATAGAGCATTGTGCAAGTCTCCACAGGAATACCTTCAGTTTTGACGGCACCGCAACCTTCCAGATATTGGACCAGCTGGCTTCCTCTCTCTGCCTGTCAGCCGGGCCGGATCGTCCTTCGAGCCAAGCCTCCCGCCTGAGCTTCGTATTGATTAGCATCCGATATGCTGAGCGGACGGAGAAGGCACCCTTATGTTCATGAGCCCAAGCCCAAGAATCTCTGCAGTGTCTTGTGGCTAGAGGAATATTGAGGATCACCTCCGCATCAATTGGAAGGAACGTTGCACGAACTACTTCCTGCTTCCACCTGGCATTTGCGCCGTCAATGAGTTCAGACACGAACTGCGGCCGATGTTGGCTCAAGCATACTATAGGTCTGAGTGACGCCTCTTTGTGTATCCAGTTATGCTGCCATTTCAATGTATCCCGACCATCACCTATGCGTTTGATGAGACCCTGCGATAGGATCTCCTTGCCCTCTACGATCGCTCGCCAAATTTGTGAGGGTTGGTTACCTAGGGATGCGTCAAGACAGTCTGTTGTTGGAAAGTAGCGCGCTTTCAGAATTTTTGCACTTAGGGATTCAGGTGTTTGTAGGATTCTCCACGCTTGTCTTGCCAGCAGAGCGAGGTTAAACAGCTCGATGTCTCGAAAACCCAATCCACCTTCATATTTCGGCCTTGTCATCTTCTCCCAGGAGACCCAATTTGTCTTCCTTTCGCCCCGTTTACTCCCCCACCAGAACTTTCGTATGATGGAGTTGATATGAAGACAGAGGCCCCGAGGCAGCTTAAAACAAGCCATAGAGTATACCGGGATAGATTGAGCGACAGACTTTATAAGTACTTCTTTTCCTCCGGATGACAACACCTTTTCCATCCATCCCTTTACTTTGTTCCAGACTCTATCCTTCAAATATTTGAAAGCCCCGTTTTTGCTGCTCCCTACATCCGTAGGCATGCCCAAGTACTTCTCTGATAGACTCTCATTATGAACATTCAGGGTAGTTTTCATGCTCTCTTTAACACCCTGCGAGCAGCCTTTGCTAAAAAACACTGAAGATTTGTCCAAGTTTATTTTCTGTCCAGAAGCATTACAGTATGATTCCAACAAAGAGGATACCTGAATAGCTCCCTCAACACTAGCCTTGACGAACAGCAGGCTGTCATCTGCGAAAAGAAGGTGGCTTACCGGCGGAGCCGTATCTGCCACTCTGATCCCATGCACTGGAGATGACTCTGTCTGGTTTTTTAAAAGGCTCGAAAGGCCCTCTGCTGCCAACAAGAATAGGTAAGGTGATATTGGATCCCCCTGTCGGAGTCCTCGTGAAGGTGTAAATTTCTCCAGTCTTTTTCCATTGAACATAACCGAGAATTTGACTGAACATACCATCCTCATAACTGAGTTGACCCAAGCCGGTGCAAAACCCAGTTTGGACATGATAGCACGGAGGTAGTCCCACTCCAAACGGTCGTAGGCCTTCATCATGTCAAGCTTAAGGGCACAAAACCCATTCCTCTTAGATCTATTCCTCTTCACAAAATTTAAACACTCATACGCGGAGATGATATTATCCGTGATAAGCCTTCCCGCCACAAAGGCCGATTGCTCCTCCGATATGATCATAGGAAGGATGGTCTTGAGCCTGTTTGCCATAACCTTCGATGCAATCTTATAGAGTACATTGCATAGACTTATAGGGCGAAACTGTGACAGAAGTGTGGGATTTGTTACCTTGGGGATGAGGACAAGGATAGTATCATTCAGCTCCTCCACATCTTCCTCACCCCTCAGGATTTTCAAGATGATAGTAACCACTTCATCCCCGCAGAGCTCCCAATTTTTCTGAAAAAAATGCGCAGGGAACCCATCAGATCCTGGAGCTTTAGTAGGGGCCATCTGAAACAGCGCCGTTTTAATTTCCTCTCTGCTGTACTCGCTCATCAGCCGCTGGTTCATCTCATTTGTGACTTTGCGAGGAACCACGTCAATTACTTCATGCATATTCATTGTCCCCTCTGATGTGAACAGATTTTTGTAGAAGGCCGTGACCATGCACTCCATCTCTGTTGCATCTTCTACTGTAGTTCCATCATGTCTCAGCAGACATTTTATCTTGTTCTTAAGGCGCCGCCTGCTGGCCCGTAGGTGAAAGAACTTGGTGTTCTTATCACCCGCCGCCAGCCATGTTATTCGCGATCTCTGACGCCACATTACCTCCTCTCTGTGATAGAGCTCGATCAGGCGATCTTTTACTTTCTCTTCCTGACGAGTAGGTGCCGTCCTCGACGGGTCAGCACGCATGCTCTCTAGCTGAAGCTTTAGAGATCGAATCTCCTCCTTCACACTGCCAAACGTAGTTCGGTCCCAGTGTTTCAGATTTGTTGAGAGCGTTTTAATTTTTGCACATAGTTCCGCAACCGTGGTTGCTCCTGGGCCTTGCCAGTGTTGTTCAATTGTCGCCTGGAAACCCTCGTGAGATTCCCACATCATCTCATATCTGAAGGGTCTAGCTTGCCGTGGCTGATCATCTACCGGTGATAGTTGTAGCAATATCGGTATGTGGTCCGATGTGGTGGCAGATTTGTGAGATAAAACTGCTCCTGGATACATGCTGGACCACGATGGGGTGGCAAGTGCCCTATCAAGACGCACTCGCGTGTATGTTCCTCCGGCTACTCTCTTTTCAAACGTCCAGTTGTTTCCCGAGAAGCCTAGATCAATAAGGCCACATGTGTCAACAGCATCCCTAAAACCATTCACCTGTGTCATGCACCGATGACCAATCCCGTCATGTTCATTCAGACTCAGTACTTCATTGAAATCACCGAAAGCACACCCATGGCAGACCGTCATCCTCAGCGAGAGATCTCAACACGTCCCAAGTCTTGCCTCTATCACTGACTTGTGCTTCACCGTACATCACTGTGAGCCGCCATGGAGAAGCACCAGGCAAAGTAACATGAGCATCTATGTGATAAGCAGAGTAACCAAAATTTTCAATCTTTATTTCATTATTCCAAAAAATACCGAGACCACCACTCCTACCAGAGCTACTAACAGCAAATGAATTATCATAACCTAGGGTGCTTGCTAAGTTTTCCACTCTATCTCTCGGGAGTTGAGTTTCAACAATACAAAGCACCAACGGGGCAAACTGCCTCGCGAAATCGCGAAGCTCTCGAACTGTCGCGGGTTTGCCCGCCCCGCGACAGTTCCAGCATGAGAGACTCATTGGACCCGGCGGCGCTCCTCAGAGGAGCCCGCCACGCTGTCCATATTGCTTTTGTTTGGGGAACTACCTTGCTTTTGCTTCTTTCTATCCCTTGGGGTAACATAAGGTGGTGGAGGAGGAGGGACAACACTGGCCCCTTGCACAGATGCATCAAGCGAGCCACCTCTGATGCTCTCATCAGCCTGCTTATCCATGTTCAACTTGCGACTAACCGTGGTCTGTGGCCGGACGGTCCCAACATCAACGCCCTTGTCCTTGAGAGGGCTCTCAGCCGTATCTTTGAGATCATCATCACCATCTTTGTCAATTTCCTCACCTAGACCGGCGTCCTCAGATGATCGTTTCTTGGCTCCATTGTTTCTTCCGCGGCCGCCACCACGGGCTCGTCCACGTCCTCGTGTGGAATTCCCCCTGTTCCAGCTCGGGTCACGGTTCTGGTTATCCGGCATGGCTCTCCTGGTTGCTTTCATCCACTCCCCGTATTCAACCTCCTCGGGGCTGTGAACCCCATCGCCGCACTCTTCCATGGAATGGCCTAGGACGCCACAGACTTCACAGAAGAAGCCTATCTTCTCATATCTTACTGGCAAGAGAATTCGCCCTTCCCCTTTGATGTTCAATGGGGCAAACCGCACCAAAGGATCAGCTAGTTTAATCTTCGCCCGGACCCTAACATAGTTGCCTTCAAAGACTCGGTTAGGGTTCATCTCCACGCTCTTCACCTGACCTATGCGACGAGCCAGTTGGTCTACAATTATCTCCTTCCTGTAGAGCTCCGGGGTATCATGAATCTACGCCCACACATGGACTCGGTCGAGCTGAACTAGATCTGGTTTACCTTTGCCATCATACTCCTCAATTGCCACCATAAGTCCCCTATAGATCCAAGGGCCCTGGTGCATAACTCTGTTCCAATCACCTAAGCAGAAAGTTGGACGACGAACAGATTGTTATCTGCCTCGCGGATATCTGGCTCGTGGGCAAGTCTCCATGCGAAAATCATTGTGTTCTTGAAGGACTCGGCACTGAAGTACTTCGTCGTGTTCACCCGTGCTACCGCTAGCCACCGGGACTCCTTGGACAGTTCTGCAATTTCCTCGTCGCCAACGATCACGTCATCCAACTCCGTCTCCTTCAGCTTCATGTTCCTCATTGCCGCTTCCAGGTCGATCGGAGTCTTCCCCTTCCTTCTACCTGAACTAGTACTCCCCCCTCCATTGGAAGAAGTCGCTCCTGCCATGGCTGCAGTTAACCCTAGATCGCCGCACCGCACCGAGGCCGGGTGGAAGGACAAAGCCGACCCCTTGATCAGCCCGAGCGCAAGCGTGGGATGGTTGGGATGCGCAGGCAGGTTATCCGGATCCTCGACGGCGACGAACGGCGCCGGAGTAGGAAAACCCTAGTCGCCGCGGCGGCTAGGGTAGGGGGCGCATGCACGCGAGCTTCAGCTAGGAGCACTCAGTACGATGCTTTTTAGGAGCGCTCGTTAACTAATTGCTCTCCTTTTATAGAGGCTGATATTGTCTTTCAGAAAAAGTAAAGGCCGATATGGGCCGTACCGTGCCAGGCTTTTTTTCTAGGCGTGCCGGCCCGCCAGGTCTGCTAGGTAAATAAACCTACCTTTCCTCAAAACAAAAAAAGGGTAAAGAAACCTACCGATTCAATAGTCAAACGATCTTCACGTCCATGGCCGCAGTACCCATGGAGTGGATGATGCTCGAGCCCTTCGTGTTCCGCAGGGACGAAGATTCTTCCTTCCCGGACGACCGGACCGCGCCCTTCAGGGCCGAAGGCATCAGCTCCCACGGCGGCCCCTTCACCGTCGCCTTCCGCGTCGTCGGCCCCCCGGCCATCTCCCGCTTCTACCTGAAGTGGCCGGGCGGCCCAAAGGCAGGCTCTTCGTGCGATATTGTGGCGGCGCATCGCAACCTCCTCCTGTTCAGGCTCACCTCCAACCCTGTCAAGGGGAAGGATGAGGAGTCCCTGATTTGGCCGCAGGAGTACTTCATCTGCCAAGGATCGCTGCACCAGCCAACGCTGCAGCTCCACCGGATCCCCATGTTCACCCAGCGCTCTTTGCATCTTCGCTCTGTTGGCATCTTGTGCCGCCCTGAAGAAAAATTCGTGGTGGCGCAGCTGCGCCTAAGTGAAACCCGTTTGCCGGCGAAGATGGAAGCTGAACTGTGCGTTCTACGCTCCAACAAGTGGGAGCTGCTGCGGAATCTGCAGATAAAGTACGAAGCCCATGAATTATCTGACTTGATCCATTGGAGAACCGACAGAGTGATCCCTTTCGAAAACTATCTGTGCTGGGTTAGTTACTTCAGTGGAGGCACCCTGTTCTGTGACGTGTCTGAAAAAAAGCCTAAAATCTCCCACCATCGGCTGCCTATTCATGGCCGATGTCGCGGTGCAGATCTACACCGCTTGCGTGATATGAACTGCTCTTTGTGCACCACCGATTCTGGCGGTAAGCTCATGTTCATTAATGTTGCCCCGGAGGATCATGAGATAGTTGGCCCAATGCTTCCTGGTACGGATTTTATTGTCACTTGCCATACTTGGAGGACACAAGACATGGTGTGGGAAGAGGCGTTCGTCATCACATCTCATGAAATATGGGGTTTCGATGCCTCTCTCTCATACAATGCTCTGATGTTTCCTCTTGTGAGTGCGGCCAAGTCAAATGAGCTATACTTTCTATTGCCCGAGAAAGGGGAGCGTGCAATTGACAAGGTTTCGGTGATTGCTGTTGATACTATTACTAAGCATGTGAAGATTCATCAGTACATTGAAGGAGAGGAAGACCTCGGGGGTGAAGATGATGACATGGTTAGGCGAAAGTCCCGTCTTCTCCATCCCTTTGTTCCCACCGAGTTCCCAAAGTTTTTCTGGCCTCACCAGGTATTTGCATCTCACGTATCTATTTATTTTCCCTATCATTCAGATTTCAGAACATAGTAGTATGTGGTAGCTGTTAATCCCTCTGTAAACTAATATAAGGTCTTTTAGATCCTATATTAGTTTACAGAGGGGGTACTTTTTTCGGTCTTTGTACTAAGCTTCTCAATACTGGAGGACTCAACTTCCTTTGTTGGTTCCTGTTTTCGACCTGGTTCAGTTAGATCTTGTAAGTTGAAGTGAAGTTGCCTTACATACCACGTTCTGCATTTAAATTGATACAAATGAAATCAAAATTATGATGGTAGTGGTAATGATCACCAAGGTATTGGATAAACGAATCTTTTGGTCAACTGTTACTCCCTCAAGTGTTGTGGTTTTAGTCCAAATATCAACTAAAACCACGACACTTATTTTGGAACGAGGGAATAATTCTGATGAAAATACCATCAAATTCATGCTGGAGGACTCAAATTTGATGAAAACCACAACACAAATTTGAGCTTCTCCATACTGGAGGACTCAAATTTCTTTGTTGGGTCCTGTTTTCAACATTCTGATGACAATGCCAAAATCAACAATGTGCTATTATATTTAGGATGATTCCTTCTATGTCCCTGCAAAACTCCAGCCTTTACGGTGGGTATTCTGGAATAACACAAATGGTGCAATGGCAACATCTCCAATTAGCTGACGGTAGTTTCTGCATAGAATATCGTTGTTTCATACCTCCATATGTCATTCCAGAGTAAGGTTGTTTTTACCATCTCCAATTTGGCAAGATGCAATCCCTGCCAGACAATCTATCCACCCGAAGGAACCTTTTGCTGTAGTTGCCGGTGGGGTAGTGTGCCTGCCATCACCAACTTTTTTAGTATGATTAGAAGTTCATCTCAATATAAGAAACAGAATATATTCTCTTAATTTCTTGTGCTTATATTTGTTTTTTATCTCATGGCTCAAGTTAAGGTGTGTTGAAGACTGCCAAGACGAATTGACAAAATCAAGCAACCAGGTCTCTGTTGGCTGTTGCTGTGTGATGTAGGAGTGTATTAGTAGTAATCAGATGGTTAGGTTTTTTGTGGTGGAACCAACCCACCCAGGTTCAAGTCCCAGACTTGACATGGATGCTCTCCTATTCCTGGATTAATTTCAGGTATTCCGACGATGTGCGTTCAGTGGGAGACGATGTCCCCCACCAAATACGAGGTGCCTGCAGCGACTTTGTCAATTTCAAGATTTGCCGGCCTCGGTCTCTTGGAGGTGCTCATAGGTGTAGGGTGTGTGTGTGCGCTCATGGAGGTGGTGTACATGCATGTATATCATGAGTGTCTACTTTTGTACTGTGTTTCTCAACAAAAAAAAAACATGCATTGATGGATTTGGGTATTGAATTGTAGTAATTCCAAGCCTATGGCATGGGGTAACTGCCAGGTTATGTGGGTGTTTAATAATTTATCATGATCTGATTAGTAATGATCATGTTTGTGATGCTCTCTGATCCAACCGCATAAAGGATGGCTCTGTTTCTGAGATTTCTATATCCAAGTTATATAGTTACTTCAATTTGTATAGTCACAAAATGTAGCAGAGATCCCAATACATATACCATCGTTTTTCTGTTTGGCATTCAAATTCAAGAGATATTGATTCCATTTTTTTCTTCTAAAGTCAGTTATTAATGTTGTCAAGATAACTTATATTGATATTATATAGACCTTTTGTTTTTGCTAATACTCATTTTATTGAGAGAAACGTAAGCCCTTTACATTGCCACGGGATTTCTTTTCTGCACATTGTATGTTATATGCATTTTTTTCTTTGGAATGGAGAAGAGGCCACATATAAACCATAAAGAAAAACAGAGTATTCTCTTCTACATTTTATGATTGTAGGTTATAATACTCTGTTCTAATTAGAATACTCTGCACAATAAAGTTGCTACAAAAATTCTTTCCAACCAGATTTAACCACATGGTGAGACAGAGTATTCTAATATACAATTCCCAGATTGCAACTAGATATCATTTCTTACCACCTCCACCTTGGTACCATACACTGACAGACCGCCAATACATACCGAAGAAATTAGTGTGCAGACATTACACATTTCTGGTTAGAAATGAATATTCTCACCATGCATATTTGCAACTTTAAGCTAACATCAACCTGCATACTGCTCGTGCTCTTCTCTACCACGAGATGTTCACCATGCAAAATAAAGAGAATCTGAAGATGAATATGGATTCTGAAATTAGAAAAATGATTCACAGGGAGTAACTAAATATTGTAATATACTCTGAATAAACCAGATGAATTCGTCTTGAAACAACAATAGCCCAAAGACAGCCGTTAATTATTTTTGGAGTCATTAAATCGAGCTTTCACATATGCTACGTTCTAATTTCTGAAATACTTAGCCTTAATAAGTTTTCTCCAAAGACCATTTTACGCTTCAATTTTCCACCACCACTTAGTCGTATGTATACTATTTTGCTTTTCTAAATCCACAACCCCTACGTTTCTTCTTCGACCTAAATACTCTAGGCCATTTCACCATATGATATTTTTTTCTTACAACTTCCTCCCTGCCAAAAGAAACGTCTACGAGGTTTGTCTAATTTATTCCGAGATGTTTTATTGCAGGAACATTGACATTACATAAGTTGGAATACCAGATGGAATTAAATAGAAATAATCTGCCACTAGAGGAAGCAGAATTCCCAACCCATGCATGCACCCAACCTTTCGATCATCTTAGCTTCCATGAAACCCAACTCACCGAACTCAGGAAAAGCTAACAGGGCGCCAAGGTACTTTAAAGATAACTATACCACATGACACCCAAGCAAATTACCGTAAAACTCAATAATAACATTGTTAGCATGAACAGAAAATATCTCCCTCTTATTGCAATTAATTTTGATACCAGACATGAGCTCAAACCTGTACAAAAGCAGTTTCTGGTTAATAGTTTGGTCAAGCTCATGGTTAATGCATAGAACATTATCATCAGCATATTTTAGTGCACCAAACCCACCAAAAGGGCATTATCATCAGCATATTTTAGTGCACCAAACCCACCAAAAGGTTATTACTTTGCGCTTTTAAGAATCATCTTTGTTAAACATTCAATTGTAGCAAGACGCCGACGAAGCCGGCGCACGCTCCAGTGATGGCGGCGGCCTAGGCAACCTCCGCTCCCCTCCCCGTCTCAACGACGGCAGGGGAGGCCTAGGCACGTGGCATGGCGGGTCATTGGCGGCCAGGGCTGGCAGCCGATCTAGGCGCCGCGGGCGTGCAGGCTGGTGGTTAGTAGACTTTGTCGTCAGCTTTTTGGAAATCAAGTTTCAATATAATGTATACTCTGTTCTTGATATGAGCATGTATGATCTCATGAAGAGAAAGAATACATCAACAATATTTTTTTTCTAATGGAAGTATTTGTGGTGAAGTAAAAACTGCAACTAAATTGAAAAGGTAAAAGTAACACAGAGAGAGAGAGAGCAACCTTATGGGCCGGCCCACTAGTGGAAAGACGTGGGCCTAACCTTCACACTTCACAATGGTTGTTTGAGCCATCTTGTTGTTTAGTGGATCTGACATTCAGTATTGGGTTTCTTTAGCTCAGTCCACATTTCTTTAGCAAGTCAGTTATGTGTTAAGCAACACTGAAATAAAATATTATAGATGAAATAAACCCTTTTTGGGTCTCAATAATTCCTGTGTGGGTACCAATCACACTAGTCTTCTTAATTGCATCAAGTATGAACTAGTAATGGTATACCCCCCCCCCCCCCCCCCACCCACCCAAAAAAAAAGCTTGTCTTAGATACATCCGTATCTAGATAAAAGTAAAACACATTTTTTAGGATGGAGATAATGCAGACTATTTTTATTTAAGGAGCAATTTCAATGGGAAATGATTCAGACTATCCGACCGACAACAACGCTTGCATCCGCCGACTTCCTAGCTGTCAGATCGGATTTTAATCAGATGGCTCGGAAGCAACGTATTACCTAGACTAGTGTTTGCAAATGAGTTGTTGTTGCAATCCTCCCACCGCAACAAGTGATGTGTTACGGGATCTGGATCTAGATCCTCTCGTGCTCTTCTGAGCTCCCCGTCAAGTCGACTATAACGCCCAAATAATTAAGCTACAGTAATTCCATGCTAATGTTGCCATGTCAGCACTTTTAATGTTGCTAAGTCCCACGTTGGTCCAAATAAATTCATAATTCAAATTCAAAATATAGCCAAACAATAAAGTTTTCAAATGTCAAAACTAAAATGTTCTAAATATGAAAAATAATTCATAGTTAATTGTGGTGGTGATATCATCATTTAATAAAGTAGTTAAATGCCCTAAAATAAAATAAAACATTAAATATAAAAGAAACATAATAGATAAGAAGAAGAAAAATCAAAACTAAAAGGAAATAAGGGAAAAGGACCCCCGGCCAAACTGGGCCACGACCCAGCCCAGCCGGCCCACACCCCTGGCCTTCTTAGCCACCCCCACCAAACCCTAACTGTCGCCGCCCGAGACCGCCGCCCACCTCGTAGCCGCTTGTCGTTGCCCGTCGCTCGTCCCCGACCTCCTCCCCAAGGGCTCCACCGAGCCTCGCCGGCGTACACCGGCAACGGGGGTTAGAACCCCGTCTCCCCCTTACCCTCTGTCCCCGACGCAGTCACCGCCCGCCGCTGTTGCGGTTTGCTCCGGCCACGCCTGCTGGCCACTCGCACCCACGCGCGCGTCCCTTGGCTTGGCCGTTGCGCCCGCGCTCCGCTCGCCCCGCTCCGGTGCTGCCCGTTGCGCTGCTGCTGCCCCTCGCCGCGCCCAAGGCCGCTATGGTCGCGCCCGTGTTCGCGCCCTCCGCGCTTGTCTCGCCTCCGCCTACCCCCGCACCGGCCACCCCGTCACCGCTACTGCCCGCCGCGGCCGGCGCCAGCCACCGCGGTCGCGCCCTCCCTGGGCGGCCTCCCCAGGCGCCCGGCGCCCGCACCTGTAGCCCGTTGCGCCCGCCCCGCTAGGCCTCTGTGCCACTGACGAACGGGCCTCACGCCCCGGAACGTAATAAACTAAAAAAAATAATAATAAATAAAGGGTCGCGCTAACTGCCACACGTGTGGCAGGAAGGAAGACGCACCACACGTCTTTAATGTAAACAGATTGCCACGTCATCGCATGCATGCATGCGGGAATTTTTTTGGATTTTCAGTTTTTAAAATGTTTTATCTCTTAAACGAAAAGCCCGATTGAAAATCTGTTTTCACCATTAAATACCTCGCGATGAGATCTTCGAAACTAGATCCCATGTTGATATGTTTTGATGAAAAAAAATTGAATTAAAAGTTGCCATGTCTATTGCATATGAATTGCCATGATGTTTACACTAAAGTTGCCATGATATGTTTCAGTCATTTTCTTCTACATTTAAAAGTAAATTTTGACATTTATAAAACGGGGAATTAAGAAACTAGACTTGCCATGAACCATAAACTAAAATTGCCATGATACATGCACGTAAAATTGCCATGGTTCATACAAAAAATAATTTTCATGATCAAAGTACTGGAGTTGCCATCATCAAAATGCTAAAATTACCATGATCTACAAACTAAAATTGCCACATGGCAACTTTAGTTTAAGCCCTATGGCAACTGCAGTGTAAACATCGTGGCAACTTCTGGCAAAAAAAGTTCGTCGAAACATATCAACATGGGGTCTAGTTTTGAAGATCTCGTCGAGACGGATTTAATGGTGAAAACGGATTTTTAGTTCGCTTTTTTATTTAGGAGATACAATATTTTTAAGCCGAAAACCAAAAAAAATTCTACTGATGTCATCTATTCATACGTGGCAAAATAAGTAGTGATGGAGGCGTGTGGGCGATGTGCAAACGCCCACACGTGTGGGCGTTAACATTTCCGTAAATAAATAGTTTATTAATTAATTTATGAATTAATTAACTTGGCTGATTTTTCTTAATTAGCTAATTAACTTAATCTAATTAACTAGGTTAGCTAATAGTATATGTTTAATTAAACTGTGTTAATGATAGTGGGACCCACACGTCAGTTTGACCAAGTCAACAGACTTTGACAGCTGACATCATGCTGACCTCATGATGATATCATAATTTTGTTTTTCAATTAAACTAAATAATACTCCCTCCGTTCCAAAATATAGCGCGCCCACGCTTTTCGAGGTTCAACTTTGACCATAAATTTAACCCACGAGACCGACTGCGGCGGGATCAAAAATTATATAATTAAAAACTTTTTTTGAATACGAATTCATTGGTATAATTTTTTCGCCCGCCGCAGTCGGTCTTGTTGATTAAATTAATGGTCAAAGTTGAAGCACGGAAACCGAGGACGCGCTATATTTTGGAACGGAGGGAGTAACAATTGCAGAAAATGATTAAAACTTTAAAAGTTAATATAAAATAAACTGTATCTCGGATGAAAATACTTTATATATGAAAGTTGCTAAAAAAACATGACGATTTCGAATACACCCTCCATTCATCTGTCACGTGCCTTTATCATAGCGAACATGGAACCGTCCCCCTCCGTTTCAGCTGTCCATAAATGCCTAATACTAGGAATACTTTCTCGGATGTTTTCCCCCTTCGCCAGTACTACCTAGTACCGTGTTAGGTCAACCCTGGCACTGCTTATTGCCATGTCATGCATCATCATGCATCTGTTTGCATTGTATTTATTGTTTCTTCCCCCTCTTCTCTCTGGTAGACTTCGAGACTGATGGCACTATTGCCCTGATCGACTAAAGTGTTGACGACCCCTCCTTCTCAGTAGAGCTTCCAGGGAAGCAAAACCCCCTTGATCATTCCGATACCACCTATTCTTTTCCTCTACTGCTTGCACTAGATTAGTGTAGATGTTATTGCTTTTTGGATGATCCTATTCTGTTGCATAGCATGTCCTTGTTACTACATACTATTGTTACCTTTACCTACAATCCTAAATGCTTAGTATAGGATGCTAGTATTACATCAGTGGCCTTCATACTTGAACGTTTGCCATACTATACTATTGGGTCGTGGTCACTTCGGGAGGTGATCACGGGTATATACTTTATACTATTGCATACTTATGTTACTGTTCGGATGTGGGGGCTGAAGGGACATGTGGTGCCATCCAGGTAGTGGTGGGCCTAGGTCCCCAACGGCCCCTGAGTGTTACTTTGTGGCGGAGTGACAGGGCAGGTTGAGACCACCCAGGAGAGGGGTGGGCCTGGTCCCTGGTCGGCATTCGGGGTTACTTCAAAATAACACGATTGATGAGATTGGGTATGTGATCTGAGTTGGTCGTTGGCCTATACGCACTAACTGCCACGCGGGACAAGATATGGGCAACCGGCGTCGTAGTATTAGCCGAAGCTCTTCACAAGTCAGCGATTGAGCGGCACGCCGGGTTTGACTGGAACACCTGCGGTTGTATAAGGGGGCTAGGTCTGCTCCCGACCGCCCACGCAACGTGCAAGAGTGCAAAGGGCAATGGGCCCAAGAACCCTGCGCACTTAGGATTTAGATCGGTGTGTTGACCTCTCTGTTGGGCCTAGGTAGGGCTGCGACGTGCTGATCTTCCGAGGCTGGGCATGACCTAGGAAAGTGTGTTCGGCCAGAGTGATCGAGCGTGTCAGGTAATGTGGTGCACCCCTCCAGGGAAGTTTATCTATTCGAATAGTCATGTCCATGGTAACACGACGACTTGGAGTTGTATTCCGACCTCTTACAAATAGAACAGGATACTTAATAAAACACACCTAGATAAGTGCTAGATACAACCCGGTAATCGCTTTGTTGGGGAACACGGTAATTTCAAAAAAATCCTACGATAACGCAAGATCTATCTAGGAGATGCATAGCAACAAGAGGGGAGAGTGTGTCCACGTACCCTCGTAGACCGAAAGCGGAAGCGTTTCAATAACGCGATTGATGTAGTCAAACTTCTTCACGATCCAACCGATCCAAGTACCAAACGTACGGCACCTCCGCGTTCAGCACATGTTCAGCTCGATGACGTCCCTCGCACTCTTGATCCACTTGAGGACGAGGGTGAATTCCGTCAGCACGACGACGTGGCGATGGTGATGATGATGCTACCGGCGCAGGGCTTCGCCTAAGCACTCGATGGTATGATCGAGGTGTGTAATTGTGGAGGGGGGCACTGCACACGGTTAAGAGAAACTTGTGTGTTCTAGGGTACCCCCTGCCCCCATATATAAAGGAGGGAGGGGAAGGCCGGCCGGCCCTATGGCGCGTCCCAAGAGGAGGAGTCCTAGTAGAATTCCCCTCCAAGGAAGAGAGGGGGAAGGAAGGAGAGGGAGAGGGAGTAGGAAAGGGGGGCGCCGCCCCCTTCCCCTAGTCCAATTCGGACCCAAGGGGGGCGGCCAGCCCTCCTGCAGCCCTCCTCTCTCTCCACTAAGGCCCATGGTGGCCCATTAGTTCCCCCTGGGGGTTCCGGTAACCCCTCCAGCACTCCAGTTTTACTCGAAACTTCCCGGAACACTTCAGGTGTCCGAATAACATGGTCCAATATATCAATCTTTATGTCTCGACCATATTGAGACTCCTCATCACGTCTGTGATCTCATCCGGGACTCCGAACAAACTTCAGTCATCAAAAACACATAACTCATAATACATATTGTCATCGAACGTTAAGCGTGCGGACCCTACGGGTTCGAGAACTATGTAGACATGACCGAGACACATCTCCGGTCAATAACCAATAGTGGAACCTGGAAGCTCATATTGGCTCCTACATATTCTACGAAGACCTTTATCGGTCAAACCGCATAACAACATACGTTGTTTTGTCATCGGTATGTTCCTTGCCCGAGATTCGATCGCCGGTATCATCATACCTAGTTCAATCTCGTTACCGGCAAGTCTCTTTACTCGTTTTGTAATACTTTATCCCGCAACTAACTCATTAGTCACATTGCTTGCAAGGCTTATAGTGATGAGCATTACCGAGAGGGCCCATAGATACCTCTCCGAAACACGGAGTGACAAATCCTAATATCGATCTGTGCCAACCAAACAAACACCTTCGGAGACACTTGCAGAGCACCTTTATAATCACCCATTTATGTTGTGACGTTTGGTAGCACATAAAGTGTTCCTCCCGTATTCGGGAGTTGCATAATCTCATAGTCTGAGGAACGTGTATAAGTCATGAAGAAAGCAGTAGCAATGAAACTGTAGCGATCATAATGCTAAGCTAACAGATGGGTCATATCCATCACATCATTCTCCTAATGATGTAATCCCGTTCATCAAATGAAAACACATGTCTATGGATAGGAAACATAACCATCTTTGATTAATGAGCTAGTCAAGTAGAGGCATACTAGGGACACTATGTTTTGTCTATGTATTCACACATGTACTAAGTTTCCGGTTAATACAATTCTAGCATGAATAATAAACATTTATCATGAAATAAGGAAATAAATAATAACTTTATTATTGCCTCTAGGGCATATTTCCTTTAGTCTCCCACTTGCACTAGAGTCAATAATCTAGATTACAAAGTAATGATTCTAATACCCATGGAGTTTTGGTGCTGATCATGTTTTGCTCATGGAAGAGGCTTAGTCAAAGAGTCTGCAACATTCAGATCCATATGTATCTTGCAAATCTCTATGTCTCCCTCCGACACTTGATGACAGATGGAATTGAAGTGTCTCTTGATGTGCTTGGTTCTCTTGTGAAATCTGGATTCCTTTGCCAAGGCAATTGCACCAGTATTGTCACAAAATATTTTCACTAGACTCGATGCATTAGGTGTGACACCTAGATCGGATATGAACTCCTTCATCCAAACTCCTTCATTTGCTGCTTTTGAAGAAGCTATGTACTCCGCTTCACACGTAGATCCCGCCACAACGCTTTGCTTGGAACTGCACCAACTGACAGCTCCACCATTCAATAAAAATATGTATCTGGATTGCGACTTAGAGTCATCCAGATCAGTGTCAAAGCTTGCATCGATGTAACCATTTACGACGAGCTCTTTGTCACCTCCATAAACGAGAAACATATCCTTAGTCCTTTTCAGGTATTTCAGGATGTTCTTGACCGCTGTCCAGTGCTCCACTCCGTGATTACTTTGGTACCTCCCTACTATGCTTATAGCAAGGCACACATCAGGTCTCGTACACATCATTGCATACATGATAGAACCTATGGCTGAAGCATAGGGAATGACTTTCATTTCCTCTCTATCTTCTAAAGTGGTCGGGCTTTGAGTCCGACTCAACTTCACACCTTGTAACACAGGCAAGAACCCTTTCTTTGACTAATCCATTTTGAATTTCTTCAAAACTTTATCAAGGTATGTGCTTTGTGAAAGTCCAATTAAGCATCTTGATTTATCTCTATAGATCTTGATGCCCAATGTGTAAGCAGCTTCACCGAGGTCTTTCATTGAAAAACTTTTATTCAAGTATCCCTTTATGCTATCCAGAAATTCTATATCATTTCCAATCAACAATATGTCATCGACATATAATATTAGAAATGCTACAGAGCTCCCACTCACTTTCTTGTAAATACAGACTTTTGCAAAAGTCTGTATAAAACCATATGCTTTGATCACACTATCAAAGTGTTTATTCCAACTCCGAGAGGCTTGCACCAGTCCATAAATGGATCGCTGGAGCTTGCACACTTTGTTAGCACCCTTTGGATCGACAAAACCTTCTGGTTGCATCATATACAACTCTTCTTCCAGAAATCCATTCAGGAATGCAGTTTTGACATCCATCTGGCAAATTTCATAATCATAAAATGCGGCAATTGCTAACATGATTCAGACAGACTTAAGCATCGCTACAGGTGAGAAAGTCTCATCGTAGCCAACTTCTTGAACTTGTCAAAAACCTTTTGCAACAAGTCAAGCTTTGTAGGCAGTAACATTACCGTCAGCGTCAATCTTCTTCTTGAAGATCCATTTATTTTCTATGGCTTGCCGATCATCAGGCAAATCCACCAAAGTCCACACTTTGTTCTCATACATGGACCCCATCTCAGATTTCATGCCCTCCAGCCATTTCGCATCTGGGCTCATCATCGCTTCCTCATAGTTCGTAGGTTCACCATTGTCTAGTAAAATGACTTCCAGAACAGGATTACCATACCACTCTGGTGCGGATCTCACTCTGGAAGACCTATGAGGTTCAGTAGTAACTTGATCTGAAGTTTCATGATCATCATCATTAGCTTCCTCACTAATTGGTGTAGGAATCACTGGAACTGATTTCTATGACGAACTACTTTCCAACAAGGGAGAAGGTATAATTACCTCATCAAGTTCTACTTTCCTCCCACTCACTTCTTTCAAGAGAAACTCCTTCTCTAGAAAGGATCCATTTTTAGCAACGAATATCTTGCCTTTGGATCTATGATAGAAGGTGTAGCTAATAGTTTCCTTTGGGTACCCTATGAAGACGCACTTCTCTGATTTGGGTTCGAGCTTATTAGGTTGAAGCTTTTTCACATAAGCATCGCAGCCCCAAACTTTAAGAAACGACAACTTTGGTTTCTTGCCAAACCATAATTCATAAGGCGTCGTCTCAACGGATTTTGATGGTGCCCTATTTAAAGTGAATGTATCCGTCTCTAAGGCATAATCCCAAAATGATAGCGGTAAATCAGTAAGAGATGTCATAGATTGCACCATATCCAATAAAGTACGATTACGACGTTCGGACACACCATTTCGCTGTGGTGTTCTAGGTGGCGTAAGTTGTGAAACTATTCCACATTGTTTCAAATGAAGACCAAACTCATAACTCAAATATTCACCTTCACGATCAGATCATAGAAACTTTATTTTCTTGTCACGATGATTTTCCACTTCACTCTGAAATTCTTTGAACTTTTCAAATGTTTCATTAAGTAGATATACCCATATCTGCTCAAATCATCTGTGAAGGTAAGAAAATAACGATACCCGCCACGAGCCTCAACACTCATTGGACTGCATACATTTGTATGTATTATTTCCAATAAGTCAGTAGCTCGTTCTGTTGTTCCGGAGAAGGGAAATTTAGTCATCTTGCCCATGAGGCACGGTTCGCAAGCACCAAGTGATTCATAATCAAGTGATTCCAAAATTCCATCAGCATGGAGTTTCTTCATGCGCTTTGCACCGATATGACCCAAACGGCAGTGCCACAAATAAGTTGAACTATCATTATCAACTTTGCAACATTTGGCTTCAATATTATGAACATGTGTATCATCACGATTGAGATTCAACAAAAATAGACCACTCAGCAAGGGTGCATGACCATAAAAGATATTACTCATATAAATAGAACAACCATTATTCTCTGATTTAAATGAATAACCGTCTCGCATCAAACAAGATCTAGATATAATGTTCACGCTCAGCCTGGACCAAATAACAATTATTCAGGTCTAAAACTAATCCCGAAGGTAGATGTAGAGGTGGCGTGCCGACGACGATCACTTCGACCTTGGAACCATTTCCCACGCACATTGTCACCTCATCCTTAGCCAATCTTCGTTTAATCCGTAGCCCCTGTTTCGAGTTGCAAATATGAGCAATAGAACCAGTATCAAATACACAGGCGCTACTACGAGCATTAATAAGGTACACATCAATAACATGTATATCAAATATACTTCTTACTTTGCCATCCTTCTTATCCGCCAAATACTTGGGGCGGTTCCGCTTCCAGTGACCAGTCCCTTTGAAGTAGAAGCACTCAGTTTTAGGCTTAGGTCCACACTTGGGTTTCTTCTCCTGAGCAGTAAATTTCTTGCCATTCTTCTTGAAGTTACCTTTCTTTCCTTTGCACTTCTTCTTGAAACTAGTGGTCTTGTTTACCATCAACACTTGATGCTCCTTCTTGATTTCTACCTCCGCAGCTTTTAGCATCGCGAAGAGCTCGAGAATAGTCTTATTCATCCCTTGCATACTATAGTTCATCACGAAGCCTTTATAGCTTGGTGGCAGTGATTGAAGAACTCTGTCAATGACACTATCATCAGGATGATTAACTCCCAGCTGACTCAAGTGGTTATGGTACCCAGACATTCTGAGTATGTGTTCACTGACAGAACTATTCTCCTCCATTTTGCAGTTGTAGAACTTGTTGGAGACTTCATATCTCTCAACTCGGGAATTTGCTTGAAATATTAACTTCAACTCTTGGAACATCTCACATGCTCCATGATGTTCAAAATGTCTTTGAAGTCCGATTCTAATCCGTAAAGTATGGCGCACTGAACTATCGAGTAGTCATCATCTTTGCTTTGCCAGACGTTCTTAACATCATCAGTAGCATCTGCAGCAGGCCTGGCACCCAGTGGTGCTTCCAGGACTAATTCCTCTATGCAGCAATGAGGATAATCCTCAAGTTACGGACCCAGTCCGTGTAATTGCTGCCATCATCTTTCAACTTAGCTTTCT
The DNA here is from genome assembly GCF_018294505.1 of Triticum aestivum. Lineage (NCBI taxonomy): Eukaryota > Viridiplantae > Streptophyta > Magnoliopsida > Poales > Poaceae > Triticum > Triticum aestivum. Next base: position 458,394,981 of record NC_057798.1, on the reverse strand, counting down.
CTAGGAACGCATTAAAATTCAAAGGAACGATAGCACGGGCCATTGATCTACAATAACATAGACATGCAAAATAACTATTAGGACTAAGTTCATGATAAATTAAAGTTCCATTAATCATATACTTAAGAACTCCCACTTAGATAGACATCCCTCTAGTCATCTAAATGATCATGTGATCCAAATCAACTAAACCATGTCCGATCATCATGTGAGACGGAGTAGCTTTCAATGGTGAACATCACTATGTTGATCATATCTACTATATGATTCACGTTCGACCTTTCGGTCTTAGTGTTCCGAGGCCATATCTGCATATGCTAGGCTCGTCAAGTTTAACCCGAGTATTCTGCGTGTGCAAAACTGGCTTGCACCCGTTGTATGTGAACGTAGAGCTTATCACACCCGATCATCACGTGGTGTCTCGGCACGACGAACTATAGCAACGGTGCATACTCAGGGAGAGCACTTATATCTTGAAATTAGTAAGGGATCATCTGATAATGCTTCTACCGTACTAAGAAAAATAAGATGCATAAAAGATAAACATCACATGCAATCAAAATATGTGACATGATATGGCCATCATCGTCTTGTGCTCATGATCTCCATCACCGAAGCATCATCATGATCTCCATCGTCACTGGCGCGACACCTTGATCTCCATCGTAGCATCGTTGTCGTCTCGCCAACTATTGCTTCTACAACTATCGCTATCGCTTAGTGATAAAGTAAAGCAATTACATGGCGATTGCATTGCATACAATAAAGCGACAACTATATGGCTCCTGCCAGTTGCCGTTAACTTTGTTACAAAACATGATCATCTCATACAACAATTTATATCACATCATGTCTTGACCATATCACATCACAGCAAGCCTGCAAAAACAAGTTAGACGTCCTCTACTTTGTTGTTGCAAGTTCTACGTGGCTGCTACATGCTTCTAGAAAGAATCGTTCTTACCTATGCATCAAAACTACAACGATTTTCCATCAAGTGTGCTGTTTTAACCTTCAACAAGGACTGGCCGTAGTCAAACTCGATTCAACTAAAGTTGGAGAAACAGACATCCGCCAGCCACCTATGTGCATAAGCACGTCGGTAGAACCAGTCTCATGAACGCGGTCATGTAATGTTGGTGCGGGCCGCTTCATCCAACAATACCACCGAATCAAAGTAAGATGTTGGTGGTAAGCAGTATGACTATTATTGCCCACAACTCTTTGTGTTCTACTTATGCATATAACATCTACACATAGACCTGGCTCGGATGCCACTGTTGGGGATTGCAATAATTTCAAAAAAAATCCTACGATCACACAAGATCTATCTAGGAGATGCATAGCAACGAGAGGGGAGAGTGTGCCCACATACCCTCGTAGACCGAAAGCAGAAGCGTTTCAATAACCCCGTTGATGTAGTCGAACTTCTTCACGATCCAACCGATCCAAGAACCAAACGTAGGTCACCTCCGCGTTCAGCACACGTTCAGCTCGATGACGTTCCTCATGCTTTTGATCCAGTTGAGGACGAGGGTGAGTTCTGTCAGCACGACGATGTGGCGATGGTGATGATGATGCTACCGGTGCAGGGCTTCGCCTAAGCACTATGATGGTATGATCGAGGTGTGTAACTATGGAGGGGGGCACTGCACACGGTTAAGAGAAACTTGTGTGTTCTAGGGTGCCCCCAGCCCCCGTATATAAAGGAGGAAGGGGAAGGTTGGCTGGCCCTATGGCGTGCCCCAAGAGGAGGAGTCCTACTAGGACTTCCTAGTCCTAGTAGGATTCCCCACCAAGGAAGAGGGGGGGGGAAGGAAGGAGAGGGAGAGGGCTTAGGAAAGGGGGGGCACCGCCCCCTTCCCCTAGTCCAATTCGTTCCCAAGGGGGCGTCTAGCCCTCCTGCGGCCCTCCTCTCTCTCCACTAAGGCCCATGGTGGCCCATTAGTTCCCCCGTGGGGTTCCGGTAACCCCTCCGGCACTCAGGTTTTACCCGAAACTTCCCGGAACACTTCCGGTGTCCGAATAACATGGTCCAATATATCAATATTTATGTATCGACCATTTCAAGACTCCTCGTCACATCTGTGATCTCATCCGGGACTCTAAACAAACTTTGGTCATCAAAAACACATAACTCATAATACATATCATCATCGAATGTTAAGCGTGCTGACCCTACGGGTTCGAGAACTATGTAGACATGACCGAGACATGATAAGTCCATTTTGCATCATGCTTTTATATCAATATTTATTGCATTATGGGCTGTTATTACACATTATGCCACAATACTTATGGCTAGTTTCTCTTATTTTATAAGGTTTACCATGAAGAGGGAGAATGCCGGCAGCTTGGATTCTGGCTGGAAAAGGAGCAAATATTGGAGACCAATTCTGCACAGCTCCAAAAGTCACGTAACTCCATGAAAGTTATTTTTGGATTTAATAAAAATTTATGAGCAAAGAAAGTACCTGAGGGGGCCCACACCCTGGCCAGGAGAGTGGGGGGCGCCCCCCCCTACTGGGTGCGCCCCCTGTCTCCTGGGCCCCCTGGTGGCCCTTCGGTGCCCATCTTCTGCTATATGAAGTCTCTTGTCCTAGAAAAAATCATAAGCAAGCTCACGGGACGAAACTCCGCCGCCACGAGGAGGAACCTTGGCGGAACCAATCTAGGGCTCCGCCGGAGCTGTTCTGTCGGGGAAACTTCCCTCCGGGGGGGCATGAATCATCACCATCATCATCACCAACGATCCTCTCATCGGGAGGGGGTCAATCTCCATCAACATCTTCACCAGCGCCATCTCCTCTCCAAACCCTAGTTCATCTCTTGTATCCAATCTTGTATCAAAACCACAAATTGGTACCTGTGGGTTGCTAGTAGTGTTGATTACTCCTTGTAGTTGATGCTAATTGGTTTAATTGGTGGAAGATCATATGTTCAGATCCTTAATGCATATTAATACCCCTCCGATTATGAACATGAATATGCTTTATGAGTAGTTATGTTTGTTCCCGAGGACATGGGTGAAGTCTTGCTATTAGTAGTCATGTGAATTTGGTATTCGTTCGATATTTTGATGAGATGTATGTTGTCTTTCCTCTAGTGGTGTTATGTGAATGTCGACTACATGACACTTCACCATTACTTGGGCCTAGAGGAAGGCATTGGGAAGTAATAAGTAGATGATGGGTTGCTAGAGTGACAGAGCTTAAACCCTAGTTTATGCGTTGCTTTGTAAGGGGCTGATTTGGATCCATATGTTTCATGCTATGATTAGGTTTACCTTAATACTTCTTTTGTAGTTGCGGATGCTTGCAATAGGGGTTAATCATAAGTGGGATGCTTGTCCAAGTAAGGGCAGTACCCAAGCACCGGTCCACCCACATATCAAATTATCAAAGTATCGAACGCGAATCATATGAGCGTGATGAAACTAGCTTGACGATAATTCCCATGTGCCCTAGGGAGCGCTTTTCTCATTATAATAAATTGTCCAGGCTTGTCCTTTGCTACAAAAAGGATTGGGTCACCTTGCTGCACCTTATTTACTTTCATTGCTTGTTACCCGTTACAAATTATCTTATCACGAAACTATCTGTTACCTACAATTTTAGTGCTTGCAGGGAATACCTTACTGAAAACCGCTTGTCATTTCCTTCTGCTCCTCATTGGATTCGACACTCTTACTTATTGAAAGGACTATGATAGATCCCATATACTTATGGGTCATCAAGACTCTTTTCTGGCACCGTTGCCGGGGAGTGAAGCGCCTCTGGTGAGTGGAACTTGGTAAGGAAACATTTATATAGTGTGCTGAAATTTTCTGTCACTTGTTACTATGGAAACTAATCCTTTGAGGGGCTTGTTCGGGGTATCTTTGCCCCGACCAAAAGAGCAAAGAGTTTCTCCTCAACCTACTGAACCTACCGAAAGTGTTTACTTTTAAATCCCTTCGGGTATGATAGAGAAACTGCTAGCTAATCCCTTTGCAGGAGATGGAGCGTTGTGTCCCGATTTACACCTTATCTTTGTGGATGAAGTTTGTGGATTATTTAAGCTTGCAGGTATTCCCGATGATGTCGTTAATAGGAAGGTCTTCCCTTTATCTTTGAAGGGAGACGCGTTGACATGGTATAGGCTATGTGATGATAAGGGATCTTGGAACTATAAACGGTTGAAGTTGGAATTTCACTAGAAGTTCTATCCTATGCATCTTGTTCACCGTGATCGTAATAACATATATAATTTCTGGCCTCACGAAGGATAAAGCATCGCTCAAGATTGGGGGAGGCTTAAGTCAATGTTATATTCATGCCCCAATCATGATCTCTCAAGAGAAATGATTATTCAAAAAAATTATGCTCGGCTTTCTCTCAATGATCGCACCATGCTCGATACTTCCTGTGCTGGTTCTTATATGCTGAAGACTACTGAATTCAAGTGGGACTTATTGGAAAGAATTAAATGCAACTCTGAAGATTGGGGTTCTGACGATGGTAAGGAGTCACGTATAACACCTAAGTTTGATTGTGTTAAATCTTTTATGGACACCGATGTTTTTTGTGGATTTAGCGCTAAATATGGACTTGACTCTGAGATAGTAGCTTCTTTATGTGAATCCTTTGCTGCTCACGTTGATCTCCCTAAGGAGAAGTGGTTTAAATATAATCCTCCCATTAAAGTAAAAGTAGTTGCACCTATTACAGTTGAAGAAAAGACTATTACTTATAATGATCCTATTGTTCCTACTACATATGTTGAGAAACCACCTTTTCCTGTTAGAATGAAGGATCATGTTAAAGCTTCAACTGTTGTTCGTAAGAGTAATACTAGAACTTATACACCTCCTGAGCAAATTAAAGTTGAACCTAGTATTTCTATGGTTAAAGATCTCTTGGATGATAATATAGATGTGCATGTTATTTATTTCTGTGATGAAGCTGCTAATATTGCTAGACCAGATGCTAAGATACATAGACCTGTTGTAGGCATGCCTGTTATTTCTGTTAAAATAGGAGATCACTGTTATCATGGCTTATGTGATATGGGTGCTAGTGCTAGTGCAACACATTTTTCCTTATATAATTAAATTATGCATGATATTGCACCTGCTGAGCTAGAACAAATAGATGTTACAATTAAGCTTGCCAATAGAGATACTATTTCACCAGTTGGGATTGTTAGAGATGTTGAAGTCTTGTGTGGGAAAGTTAAATATCCTGCTGATTTTCTTATTCTTGGCTCCCCACAAGATGAATTTTGTCCCATTATATTTGGTAGACTCTTCTTGAATACTGTTAATGCTAAGATTGATTGCAAAAAGGATGTTGTTACGATTGGCTTGGATGATATGAATCATTAGTTTAATTTTGCTAAATTTAGTAGACAACCCCGTGATAAAGAATTACCTAGTAAAGATGAAATAATTGGTCTTGCTTCTATTGTCGTTCCTCCTACTGATCCGTTAGAACAATATTTGCTAGACCATGAAAATGATATGTTTATGAATGAAAAAAGGGAAATAGATGAAGTATTCCTTCAACAGGTTCCTATTTTGAAATACAACTTACCTGTTGAAATCCTAGGGGATCCCCCTCCACCTAAGGGTGATCCCGTGTTTGAGCTAAAACCATCACCTGATAATCTTAAATATGCTTATCTAGATGAAAAGAAGATATATCCTGTTATTATTAGTGCTAACCTCTCAGAGCAGGAAGAGGAAAGATTATTAAAAACTCTGAAGAAGCACTGTGCTGCTATTGAATATACTCTGGATGATCTTAAGGCCATTAGTCCCACTCTATGCCAACACAAAATAAAAGTGGAGAAAGATGCTAAACCAGTTAGAGATCCTCAACGACGCTTAAATCCTAAGATGAAAGAAGTGGTAAGAAAGGAGATACTAAAGCTCCTTGAGGGAGGTATAATTTATCCCGTTGCTGATAGTGAATGGGTAAGCCCTGTCCATTGTGTCCCTAAAAAGGGAGGTATTACTGTTGTTCCTAATGATAAAGATGAATTGATTCCGCAAAGAATTATTACAGGTTATAGGATGGTAATTGATTTCCGTAAATTAAATAAAGCTACTAAGAAAGATCATTACCCTTTACCTTTTATTGATCAAATGCTAGAAAGACTATCCAAACATACACATTTCTGCTTTCTAGATGGTTATTTTGGTTTCTCTCAAATACTTGTGTCGGCGGAGGATCAATCAAAAACTACTTTTACTTGCCCTTTCGGTACCTTTGCTTATAGACGTATGCCTCTTGGTTTATGTAATGCACCTGCTACCTTTCAAAGATGCATGATGGCTATATTCTCTGACTTTTGTGAAAAGATTTGTGAGGTATTCATGGATGACTTCTCAGTCTATGGATCCTCTTTTGATGATTGCTTGAGCAACCTTGATTGAGTTTTGCAGAGATGTGAAGACACTAGTCTCGTCCTGAATTGGGAAAAGTGTCACTTTATGGTTAATGAAGGCATTGTCTTGGGGCATAAAATTTCTGAAAGAGGTATTGAAGTTGATAAAGCTAAAGTTGATGCTATTGAAAAGATGACATGTCCCAAGGACATTAAAGGTATAAGAAGTTTCCTTGATCATGCCGGTTTTTATAGCAGGTTCATTAAGGACTTTTCTAAAATCTCTAGGCCTCTGACTAATTTATTGCAAAAAGATATTCCTTTTGTCTTTGATGATGATTGCGTAGAAGCATTTGAAGTACTTAAGAAAGCCTTGATCACTGCACCTATTGTTCAGCCACCTAATTGGAATTTACCCTTTGAAATTATGTGTGATGCTAGCAATTATGTTGTAGGTGCTATTCTAGGAAAAAGAGTTGATAAGGAATTAAATGTTATTCAATATGCTAGTAAGACTCTTGATACAGCCCAGAGAAATTATGCTACTACTAAAAAAGAATTCTTAGCAGTTGTTCTTGCTTGTGATAAGTTCAGACCTTACATTGTTGATTCTAAAGTTACTATTCACACTGATCATGCTACTATTAAATATCTTATGGAAAAGAAAGATGCTAAACCTAGACTTATTAGATGGGTTCTCTTGCTTCAAGAATTTGATTTGCATATTATTAATAGAAAGGGAGGTGAGAACCCCGTCGCAGACAACTTGTCTAGGCTAGAAAATGTTCTTGACGACCCACTACCTATTGATGATAGATTTCTTGATGAACGGTCATTAATGCTTCTCGTACTGCTCCATGGTATGCTGATTATGCTAGCTACATTGTTGCTAAATTTATACCACCTAGCTTCACATACCAGCAAAAGAAAAAGTTCTTTTATGATTTAAGACATTACTTCTGGGATGAGCCACACCTTTATAAAGAAGGAGTAGATGGTGTTATTAGACGTTGTGTACCTGAGCATGAATAGGAACAGATCCTACGCAAGTGTCACTCCGAATCATATGGAGGACACCACGCTGGAGATAGAACTGCACATAAGGTATTGCAATCCGGTTTTTATTGGCCTACTCTCTTCAAAGATGCACGTAAGTTTGTCTTGTCTTGTGATGAATGTCAAAGAATTGGTAATATTAGTAGATGTCAAGAAATGCCTATGAATTATTCTCTTATTATTGAACCATTTGATGTTTGGGGCTTTGATTATATGGGACCTTTTCCTGCCTCTAATGGATACACACATTTTTAGTTGCTCTTGATTACGTTACTAAGTGGGTAGAAGCTATTCCAACTAGTAGTGCTGATCATAACACCTCTATTAAGATGCTTAAAGAAGTTATTTTTCCGAGGTTTGGAGTCCCTAGATATCTCATGACTGATGGTGGTTCACATTTTATTCATGGTGCTTTCTGAAAAATGCTTGCTAAGTATGATGTTAATCATAGAATTGCATCTCCTTATCACCCACAGTCTAGTGGTCAAGTAGAGTTGAGCAATAGAGAGCTCAAATTAATTTTGCAAAAGACTGTTAATAGGTCTAGAAAGAATTGGTCCAAGAAACTTGATGATGCATTATGGGCCTATAGAACTACATATAAAAATCCTATGGGTATGTCTCCTTATAAGATGGTTTATGGAAAAGCATGTCACTTACCTCTTGAACTTGAACATAAGGCATATTGGGCCATTAAAGAGATCAACTATGATTTCAAACTTGCCGGTGAGAAGAGGTTATTTGACATTAGCTCACTTGATGAATGGAGAACCCAAGCATATGAGAATGCCAAGCTGTTTAAATAAAAAGTTAAAAGATGGCATGACAAAAGGATACAAAAGTGAGAATTTAACGTAGGTGATATGTGTTGCTATTCAACTCTCGTTTAACATTTTTTGCAGGAAAGCTTCTCTCTAAATGGGAAGGTACTTACGTTATCGATGAGGTCTATCGTTCTGGTGCCATAAAAATCAACAACTTCGAAGGCACAAGTCCGAGGGTGGTGAACGGTCAAAGAATCAAACATTATATCTCAGGTAACCCTATTAATGTTGAAACTAATATTATTGAAACCGTAACCCCGGAGGAATACATAAGGGATACTTTCCAGAACGTTTTAGACTCCGAAAAGGAATATGTATGTGGTACGGTAAGTAAACCGACTCCAAAACAGTTCTAATGGCAATTTTTCTCCGTTTTGGAATATTTAAGAATTTTGGGAAGAAAGAAGTAATCCGGGAAGGACACGAGGGTGGGGGGCGCCCCCCCCTACTGGGCGCGCCCCCTGTCTCGTGGACACCTCGTGTGCCTCCTGGACTCCGTTTTCTTGCACGTTACGTATTTTGGTCGGTAAAAATTCATTATATAATCTCCTAAAAGTTTTGACCACCGTATCATGCAAAAATCTTTTGTCTTTGTTTCGAGTTGTTTTTCTGAAGGATCTAGAGTACCATGACGTCTCTAAGCGCTCCCAAGGACAAGTTTTTCGAGAGGGTTATCAACCCTATCTTGCGAAGGTGCTGCAACACCCTCAAACCATTGAGATGCTTGAGGGGGTGCTGCATATCCACGATGTGGAGGGACCCAAGCGTACCGGAAGCATGGAGACAAGGCTAGAAGCTATGGAACAACAAGTTTTCAAGTGCCAAGAGATGGTGGAGCGTGGACTCAACGCCAACCAGATGATGATCACGGAGTTCACCAACAACCACAAGCTCGATGCTAAGGACATTGGGGAGACCATCTTCAAGCTTCATGAGAAAATCGAGCATCTCCAAGCCCAGATTTATGACCTGCAAAACCAAAACTATGAGTATGAATATAGATTCAATAGGATGAGTTTGGCTGCAGGTTTGAGGATCCCGGAGACTAGATCATCCTTCTATGATGGTGAGCCTATGCCTTGGAAGATGGACAACAAGCCTACATCATCAACAACTCCTTCTTCACTGCCTCCGAGGACATAATCACATGGGTATGGGCACTCCCCTTGGCAACTACCAAGCTTGGGGGAGGTGCCCCGGTATCGTATCACCATCACACTCCTATCTTTACCGTTTTACTTAGTCGATCCTTTTGGTAATATCTTGATCTAGTAGATTGAAGTTTTGGTATGAATTAGTTTCGAGTTTTGCTTTGTGATCTCTTTATGTAATCGAGTCTGTGAGCTATCTATAATAAAGATTAGTGTTGAGTCAAGGGCTTTGCTATCTTGCTATGATCTTGAGAAAAATAGAAAGAATATAAAAAGAATAAAAGAGTTCATATTGATCTTGTGGATAGTAATGACTTCACACATAGAAAGCATGAGGCTTAAAAGTTGTTGAGAGTTGACAAACGTAGTTTTGGTCATCGTTGCAATTAATAGGAAGTAATAAGGAAAGAGAGGTTTTCACATATAAATACACTATCTTGGACATCTTTTATGATTGTGAGCACTCATTAAAGTATGACATGCTAAAGAGTTGATGTTGGACAAGGAAGACAACGTAATGGTTTATGTTTTCTCACATCCCAGTTAAAGTATATTGTCATGGATCTTCCTAACATGTTGAGCTTGCCTTTCCCCCTCATGCTAGCCAAATTCCTAGCACTAAGTAGAGATACTACTTGTGCTTCCAAATATCCTTAAACCCAGTTTTGCCATGAGAGTCCACCATATCTACCTATGGATTGAGTAAGATCCTTCAAGTAATTGTCATCGGTGCATGCAATAAAAATTGCTCTCTAAATATGCATGACTTATTAGTGCGGAGAAAATAAGCTTTATACGATCTTGTTATGGAAGCAATAAAAGCGACGGACTGCATATAAAGGTCCATATACAAGTGGCAATATAAAGTGACGTTCTTTCACATTAAGATTTTGTGTATCCAACCCTAAAAGCGCATAACAACCTCTGCTTCCCTCTGAGAAGGGCCTATCTTTTACTTTATATATTTTACTTTATGCAAGAGTCAAGGTGATATCCACCTTTCCCTTTTTCATTTTATCCTTTGGCAAGCACCTCGTGTTGGAAAGATCCTGATACATATATCCAATTGGATGTTCATTAGCATGAACTATTATTGTTGACATTACCCTTGAGGTAAAACGTTGGGAGGCAACATTATAAGCCCTTATCTTTCTCAGTGTCCGATTAAAACTCCATAACCATAAATATTGCATGAGTGTTAGCAATTGTAGAAGACTATATGATAGTTGAGTATGTGGACTTGTTGAAAAGCTCTATTCTTGACTCTTTCTGACGTTATGATAAATTGCAATTGCTTCAGTTAATGAGATTATAGTTTGTTAGTTCCCAATGAAGTTTATGTTCCATACTTGACATTGTGAATGGATTGTTACTTGAGCATAAGAAATCATATGACAAAATCTATATATGTTGTTGTTATAAGAATGATCATGATGCCCTCATGTCCGTATTTTATTTTTATCGACACCTCTATCTCTAAACATGTGGACATATTTTTCGATTTCGGCTTCCGCTTGAGGACAAGCGAGGTCTAAGCTTGGGGGAGTTGATACGTCCATTTTGCATCATGCTTTTATATCAATATTTATTGCATTATGGGCTATTATTACACATTATGCCACAATACTTATGGCTATTTTCTCTTATTTTATAAGGTTTACCATGAAGAGGGAGAATGCCGGCAGCTGGGATTCTGGCTGGAAAAGGAGCAAATATTGGAAACCTATTCTGCACAGCTCCAAAAGTCCCGTAACTCCATGAAAGTTATTTTTGGATTTAATAAAAAATTATGAGCAAAGAAAGTACCTGAGGGGGCCCACACCCTGGCCAGGAGGGTAGGGGCGCGCCCCCACTGGGTGCGCCCCCCTGTCTCCTGGGCCCCCTGGTGGCCCTCGGGTGCCCATCTTCTGCTATATGAAGTCTCTTGTCCTGGAAAAAAAATCATAAGGAAGCTCACGGGACGAAAATCCGCCGCCACGAGGCGGAACCTTGGCGGAACCAATCTAGGGCTCCGGCGGAGCTGTTCTACCGAGGAAACTTCCCTCCGGGAGGGGGAAATCATCACCATCATCATCACCAACGATCCTCTCATCAGGAGGGGGTCAATCTCCATCAACATCTTCACCAGCACCATCTCCTCCCCAAACCCTAGTTCATCTCTTGTATCCAATCTTGTATCAAAACCACAAATTGGTACATGTGGGTTGCTAGTAGTGTTGATTACTCCTTATAGTTGATGCTAATTGGTTTACTTGGTGGAACATCATATGTTCAGATCCTTAATGCATATTAATACCCCTCTGATTATCAACATGAATATGCTGTGTGAGTAGTTACGTTTGTTCCTGAGGACATGGGTGAAGTCTTGCTATTAGTAGTCATGTGAATTTGGTATTCGTTCGATATTTTGATGAGATGTATGTTGTCATTCCTCTAGTGGTGTTATGTGAACGTCGACTACATGATACTTCACCATTATTTGGGCCTAGAGGAAGGCATTGGGAAGTAATAAGTAGATGATTGGTTGCTAGAGTGACAGAAGCTTAAACCCTAGTTTATGCGTTGCTTCGTAAGGGGCTGATTTGGATCCATATGTTTCATGCTATGGTTAGGTTTACCTTAATACTTCTTTTGTAGTTGCGGATGCTTGCAATAGGGGTTAATCATAAGTGGGATGCTTGTCCAAGTAAGGGCAGTACCCAAGCACCAGTCCACCCACATATCAAATTATCAAAGTACCGAACGCGAATCATATGAGCGTGATCAAACTAGCTTGAGATAATTCCCATGTGTCCTCGGGAGCGCTTTTCTCATTATAAGAAATTGTCCAGGCTTGTCCTTTGCTACAAAAAGGATTGGGCCACCTTTTTGCACCTTATTTACTTTCATTGCTTGTTACTCGTTACAAATTATCTTATCACGAAACTATCTGTTACCTACAATTTCAGTGCTTGCAGGGAATACCTTACTGAAAACCGCTTGTCATTTCCTTCTGCTCCTTGTTGGGTTCGACACTCTTACTTCTCGAAAGGACTACGATAGATCCCCTATACTTGTGGGTCATCAAGACACATCTTCAGTCCATAACCAATAGCGGAACTTGGACGCTCATATTGGCTCCTACATATTGTACGAAGATCTTTATCGGTCAAACCGCATAACAACATACATTGTTCCCTTTGTCATCGGTATGTTACTTGCCCGAGATTCGACCGTCGGTATCATCATACCTAGTTCAATCTCGTTACCGGAAAGTCTCTTTACTCGTTCCGTAATACTTCATTCCGCAAATAACTCATTAGTCACATTGCTTGCAAGGCTTATAGTGATGAGCATTACCGAGAGGGCCCAGAGATACCTCTCCGAAACACAGAGTGACAAATCCTAATCTTGATCTATGCCAACCCAACAAACACCTTCAGAGACACCTGTAGAGCACCTTTATAATCACCCATTTACATTGTGACGTTTGGTAGCACACAAAGTGTTCCTACGGTATTCGGGAGTTGCATAATCTCATAGTCTAAGGAACGTGTATAAGTCATGAAGAAAGTAGTAGCAATGAAACTGTAATGATCATAATGCTAAGCTAATAGATGGGTCATATCCATCACATCATTCTCCTAATGATGTAATCCCGTTCATCAAATGACAACACATGTCTATGGTTAGGAAACATAACCATCTTTGATTAACGAGCTAGTCAAGTAGAGGCATACTAGGGACACTATGTTTTGTCTATGTATTCACACATGTACTAAGTTTCCGGTTAATACAATTCTAGCATGAATAATAAACATTTATCATGAAATAAGGAAATAAATAATAACTTTATTATTGCCTCTAGGGCATATTTCCTTCACGCTTTCTCACAGGGTGACGAGGAGAGGATCATCAGGCGGGATTATGCTATGCGTTGATACTTGTTACTATGCCAGCTACTCTCTTCTACTGCTGCAAGATAGTGGCTGCCAGAAGCATAGTCTTTGCTAGGACTAGTTTCTCCCCCTCTTCTTCTAGCATTCTGCAGTTCAGTAAACAGATACTACCCATTTCATTGATACTGATGCATATGTAGTGTAGATCCTTGCTTGCGAGTACTTTGGATGAGTACTCATGGTTGCTTTGCTCCCTCTAGCATATGTAGTGGAGCCTAGGAGCCAGACGCCATCGACGACAACTACCACTACTCCGAGGGTGCTTACTACTATGTGCAGGCCACCGACGACCAGGAGTAGTTTAGGAGGATCCCAGGCAGGAGGCATGCGCCTCTTCGATCTGTATCCTTGTTTGTGCTAGCCATCTTATGGCACCTTGTTTAACTTAATGTATGTACTCAGATATTGTTGCTTCCGCTGACTCGTATTGATCGAGCTTATGTATTCAAGCCCTCGAGGCCCCTGGCTTGTAATATGAAGCTTGTATGACTTTAATTTGTGTCTAGAGTTGTGCTGTGATATCTTCCCGCGAGTCTCGCATCTTGATCGTACACCTTTGCATGTATGATTAGTGTATGACTGAATTGGGGGCGTCACATCGACACCTCCATGCGTTGCTTCGACCCCTGCCATTGTTGCTCGCCCCCGGCAGCACGCCGACGAGGTCACCTCTCCCTGTCTCCCTGTGTCCAGTTGAGATCAGTGGCCATGGCCGCTCGAGCGTGCATGCCGAAGCTCTGCTTCGGTCACCGTCGCCCAGCTATGCGGCTCTGGCCCCATGCTGCATTGGTAACCCACAAGTATAGGGGATCAATTGTAGCTTTTTCGATAAATAAGAGTGTCGAAACCCACGATGAGCTAAAGGTAGAATTTATATTATCTTCAAGTTCTATTAACCACCAATACAACTCTACGCACACTTAACATTTGCTTTACCTAGAACAAGTACGAAACTAGAAGTACTTTGTAGGTGCAAAGGAATAGGTTTGCAAGATAATAAAGAACGTGATAATAAAAGTTAGATGTTGTTTTAATAAAAGAACAATTAAGTTAGTATACCGAGTTTGGAAAAGTGGTGGTAGGATTTGCGGAATTGTCCCTAAGCAATTGGCTAAGTTACTACGCTGATAGCAAGTTTTTATGTGGGAGAGGCCACTGCTAGCATGTCATCCCTTACTTGGAATTCTATGCCTTATGATTAGAACTATTAGCAAACATCGACAACTACTAAAGCTCATTAAGGTAAAACCCAACCATAACATTAAGATATATTGGCCCCCCTTCAATCCAGTATGAATCAATTTCTATGGTAGGAAGAAGCTTCTGTCACTCTTACCCTCCAATGCATAGTCCTAGCAACATACAACTAACCCTATGGTGTGATCCACACACGCACTCATATTATGGGCACCAAAGGACATCAACATAACCACAAGCAAATTAAACCAATCATAGAAATTCACCAATTACCCAAAAGGACAACAAAAATCTACTCAAACATCATAGGATGGCAACACATCATTGGATAATAATATGAAGCATAAAGTTGTTGGCGAATGATGCATGGAAAACAAAAAAAATCTACGCACACACAAGATCTATCAATGGAGATGCATAGCTACGAGAGGGGAGAGTATATCTACGCACCCTCGTAGACCGTTAAGCAGAAGCGTTTACCAACGCGGTTGATGTAGTCGTACACCTTCACGATTCGCCCAATCAAGTACCAAACACACAACACCTCTGCATTCAGCACACGTTCAACTCGATGACGTCCTTGACTTCTTGATCTAGCAAGTTGGACGAAGTAGTAGATGAGTTCCGACAGCACGACGGCGTGGTGACGGTGGTGGTGCAACTATCTCCGTAGGGCTTCACCGAGCACTACGAAAATTATAACCGAGGACGGCCTAGAGGGAGAGGGGCACCGCACATGGCTTGGGGATCGTGGTGTCTATTGCCCCTCTCCCTCCTCTCATATATATAGGTGGGGCGGAGGGGGCTGCCCAGGCGCACCCCTAGGGGGTCGGCGGCCAGCCCTAGGGCGCCTGCCCTTAGGCGCGCCCCTTCCTTATTTGCTCTCGGGGGGAAGGCAAGGGGAGGAGAGGGAAGGCAAGGGGAGGCCGACTCCCCTCCTTCCTTTTCTCCCCAAGGCTAGCAGCCAGAGGTGGGGCACGCCGGCCCCTTGTGGCTGGTGTGCTCCCCTCGTTTGGCCCATATGGCTCAATAACCTCCCGAGGCCTCCCGGAACCCCTTCCGGTGATCCGATGATTACCCGGCACATTCTGAAACCTTTCCGGTGACCAAATAGCATAGTCCTATATATCAACCTTTACCTCCAGACCATTCTGGAGCTCCTCATCATGTCTGTGATCTCATCCGGGACCCTGAACAACATTTGGTCACCAACTCACATAACTCATATAGTACTATATCATCAACGAACATTAAGCGTGCGGATCCTACGGGTTCAAGAATGATGCAGACATGACCGAGATGCTTCTTTGGTCAATAACCAATAGAGGGACCTTGATGCACATGTTGGTTCCTACATATTCTACGTACATCTTTATCGGTCGAACCTTTATGACAACATACATATTTCCCTTTCTCTGTCAGTATGTTACTTGCCTGAGATTCGATCGTCGGGAACCGGCGCCCTCGGAGTCTGCTGCACCTCGGGAGCAGCATCCTCCTTCCTCTTCTTCACCCCCGAGGCCAGCCTGGCCGTCAGGAGAATGACATCGTGAGCATGATGTCATGAAAGAAAGACAAGGATTCGGTGAGGTACTTACTCGTCGTCGGCGATGTAGGCTCTTTTCCTGCTCAAGATGGCGGCTCCCCGAAGCTTCTGCAGCAAGCGCCATGCCGCAGCCTGAGGCTCAGCCGGACACGCGACGAGAGGCTCCGGAGTGGCAGCAGCAGGCGACGAGGTGAGGGCGCTACCTTGAGGCTGTGCCGGCGCCGTTTCCCCTTCAGGGCCCCGTGGATCAGCCTCCATAGTGGGGTCCTCCCGGACCTCGTGACGACCCCGGTGGGGCGCGGGGATCCCCCGACCAAGCCTTCCCCGGCGTCGTCGTCGTCAGGAAGATCTCGAAGGAGATCGCTCTGTCACAGAGGAGAAGTCTCCCCCGTCTCTTCCAGGGTCGCCTCCGAGTCCTCCTACTCACCCTCTACGGAGCCCTCGCAGGAGGACATGTGCACTTGGGAGTCGGGAGGCCCGGACGACACAAGCCCCCGCTTGTTGAAGACCAGCATGGTGGCGGCCAGCGCCGCCCTGTCGTCACGGCGATACAGCGGAAGATGGACCACTGGGAGATTGCCTGGATCCTTCCCGAGCAAGATCTGCATGGCCTTGCCCAGCTCCTCGCTCGTCAGGTCCCCTCGGCGCAGTTGGAGGTCATCTTCTGCGTCCTTAAGGTCCCACATGGGGCACAAATGAGCTTGGAGAGGGGCCAGGCACTGTGTCAGGAACTCTCGGATGATCATGGCCCCCGTCAACGCCACGAAGCCCATGTCTGCCTGCATATTTTTCAAGACCGGCGCCGCCCGGGGGTCGATGAGATTCTCATGAGACCATCGATCTAGCTTCTCCGACAGCCCAGACGGTAGCTCCAGCCGAGCGTGGTGGCTCTGGGCGTCCAGGTAAACCAACATGCACTGGAAGTCGTCCACCTTCTTCCCGGCCTTCATGAGTGCGTTGCCGTCATGGAGCGAAATGAAGGAGACACATCCGGAGCATTGGTTTGAGCCGTGCGTCCGAAGGGAGAAGAAGTGGCGGAATAGCGCAATGGAGGGCTTCACCCCCATGAATGCCTTGTAGTAGAAGGCGAAGATCTACAAGAGGAGGACAGAGTTGGGCTAGATTTGAAGCGCATGGATCTGGTAGTGGTCGAGGATGGCGAAGAAGAACTTGGAGAAAGGCGAGATAAGCCCCGCAAAGATGTTGTGAAGGAAGAAGGGGAAGAACTTACTCGCCAAGGTTCCCCGCTCGATGGAGCCAACCTGAAGCTCGATCTCTCTCCCCTCGTTGTCGTTGCTCGCCGTCAGCGGGAGCACGGTGGCGAGATGCCCGGCTTCGGTGATGGAGGACAGGATGAGGACCGGCACGGAAGAAAGAGCGGAGTGCGCAGCCATGCCAGCAAGCTTCGCTTTCTTTCCCATCATTGGTGAAGAGCTCATGAGCGAGAGCTTAGTGGATCTGGAGGCGCTCTTGGAAGGAGAAGGATGAGATCTGGAGCAAGACGAAGGGAAGGCAATGAAGGCCCGGCTGCGGGAGTTGGCCTTTTTGGCAGCCTGCGTCACATCAAGAGCCACATGTCGACTCAATCCACAGGCGGTTGGAGCCCGCAGTGCTCCGCACTTGCCATTTGGCTTTGCCTCGAACCCAAGTGCGAGAGCACCTTGGGTGCGGGGCTACTGTCGGTGTTCTGGGAACCAGGGTACCCAGACTTGCCTACCTGCGGCCCGTGGCGTGGCTCCATCGACGGCTTGGTATGACCCATCTTCACCAGCAACAAGACAAGACCCTCGCGGGGGGCCAAGCCTCGCGAGGTGGGCGACGTCAAGACCTCCTGAAGGAGCGGCCTCCCTAGGCGGCCTCTTGAGGAACGGAGATTTCTATGCAAGCCCTTACCTCATGAGGCTGAGGTGATATCAGCCATGATGACCAAGGTCAAGCGTGCGTTAGCGGGTGCAGAGTGGTAGGTTTCCTCTTTGGTGCTAAGGAGGCAAGCGCAGGTGCAGAGTCCCAAGGAATCAACCAAAGGTTGCCGTTTGCATGCAACAAGACCAGGACCGCCAGAACTGCAGGATGTATGTCATTGTCGAGCCCACCACCACATCACGATCAGAAGCTTTGCAGGCAAAGACCACCTTTCGTCAGGATCAGATCTACTACTTGTCCCCTTTCAAAATTGGCCACTGTGGGATCCCTTCCTGCCTAAGTTTGGGGGAAGAGGACCGAGGCCACTATAAATATAGCCTAGCCACGACCGTATGAAGGGATCGAGTCCTTGAGAGATGGGACCCCCCGAGACCGAATCCCTAGAGTTCATCACAAGAACAAGCCTCCTGAGGCTGTTCTCCCCCTTGTACTAGTTCATCCTCAGCCCCCCGCGAGGCAAATCCACCACAAAGCAGGAGTAGGGTTTTGCACCGCAAGGTGGCCCGAACCTGGGTAAAACTGTCGTGTCCATTTCCTTCCCATTCATCGAGCTAGGTCATGAGAGCAACGAGTCGATCGGCTAGAGAGGTTGAGTTCTTCACACACACCCCTGAGTTTGAACCTTTCTTGGGTCTACAGAGCCCGGAATCCGACACGGGGGAGCGGGTCGAGGGAGGCGTGCATGCGCCATGCATGTCGATCACATCATCGGTCGCGTGTGTTGGAGAAGCGTCACGCATGACCTGAGGTTCCTGCATGAGGGAAAAAATGCCTAAAACAGGCGAGTGAGTATTCAAATAGGACATGTCATATTTTTGCAAATGGTCACCCGTAGCCATTTCATTGGAAGGGAAGGAGAGCACATCAGCCAATGTGGAGACATCTACGGTGACACCAGGGGTGGAGTAGGGAAAAACGGACTCGTCAAAAACGACATCACGAGAGATATATATACGCCCCGTGGAACGATCTAAGCACCTGTATCCCTTATGCATTTGTTTGTACCCTAAGAACACACACACATGGTGGAATGGAAAAGCTAGCTTATGTGTGTTATATTTGCGCAAACTAGGCCAGCAAGCATAGCCAAATGTGTGAAGGAAAGTGTAACCGGGTTGCACCTTGAGAAGACGATACAGGGGCGCATCTTGTTGTAGAACAGGTGTGGGCATGCGATTAATGAGGTAACATGCAGCAAGGAATGCCTCATCCTAGAACCGCAATGGGAGAGAAGAGTGAGCCAGCAAGGCAAGACCTGTTTCTACAAGATGACGGTGTTTGCGTTCAGCAACCCCATTTTGCTGAGATGTATGTGGGCAGGACACGCGGTGAGAGATCCCAGTGCACTGAAAATAATGCTGGAATTTGTGATACTAGCCACCCAGTCCGACTGAACGGCTATGATTTTAGTGTGAAGAAAATGCTCAACATGAGCTTGGAAAGCATAAAACAATTGCTTAATACCAGACTTGTGCTTGAGGAGACATGTCCAGCAAAAACAAGAATAATCATCGACAAAGCTAACATAATACTTATAACCTCCAGAAGAGGCAATAGCAGGCCCCCAAACATCAGAATGAATTAACTCAAGAGGCATTGTGGAGACACAATGAGATAAATTATATGGCAATTGTCAACTCTTAGCACGCTAACAAGCATCACAAACTGAAGTCTGACTTTCAGAAGAACACACTAAATCATTATTTTTAACAATGTTTCGAACGACATTATTTGAGGGATGACCGAGATGCTGGTGCCACCGGGACGGGGTGATCTTGATACCGTGAGACGCTTGGCGAGTGGAGGAGGACGATGCATGACTAAGCGGGATGGGGTAGAGACCGCCATGTCTTCTACCTGTCTATATAAACCGGAGGGCTTAGTCCATAGAGGCAATCATAATCATACAGGCTAGACTTCTAGGGTTTTAGCCATTACGATCTCGTGGTAGATCAACTCTTGTAATACTCATATTCATCAAGATCAATCAAGCAGGAAGTAGGGTATTACCTCCACAGAGAGGGCCCGAACCTGGGTAAACATCGTGTCCCCCGCCTCCTATTACCATCAACCTTAGACGCACAGTTCGGGACCCCCTACCCGAGATCCGCCGGTTTTGACACCGACACCCAGAAATTCAATTAATGTATAAAAAAGTCCAAACGAGCCTGAAATAATTTTAAAATTTAGCATGATACTTCTATTTGGTCTAATCTGCCCGTGTAAAAAAAAATTATGCGGGAGAAGGCAGTATACGCATGTTGTTTCATACACGGAGGTGACACGTTCCCTCTCGGAACCACGAGCCTTCTTGAGAGAAGCTCCGATTTGCAAGAAGCTTATACCAAAGCTTGTCCCAATTCGGCCAAAAATTTATCGCAACATGTTCGTGCCATGTCATGACACCATTGCCAAGTTTCATGATTTTCACACGTGTTTTGGATTTACATGAATTAAAAAACCAAGTTTCTCAATCTTTCCGATCGAGCCACGACGCCCAGATGTTTGAATTTCATTCCCATTTCTTGCATGGGACCTGGAAATTCACCCAAGGACACAGATGTGATTTTTCAACCAACTTTGGTGCACTAGAGCATGTGCTTGTAGTTCAAAATTGAATTATGCACATTAAATGACCAGAAATTCAATTAATATATAAAAAGTCCAAACGAACCCGGAATAATTTCAAAATTAGCACGATACTTCTATTTGGTCTAATCTTCCTGTGTAAAAAAATTAAGGCGGGAGAAGGCAGTGTACGTATGTCGTTTCGCACACGGAGGTGACACGTTCCTCTCGGAACCACGAGCCCTCTTGAGAGAAGCTCCAGTTTGCAAGAAGCTTATACCAAAGCTTGTCCCAATTCAGCCAAAAAAATTACTGCAGCATGTTGGTGCCATGTCATGACACCATGCCAAGTTTCATGATTTTCAGGCGTGTTTTGGATTTACATCAATTAAAAAACCAAGTTTCTCAATCTTTCTGGCCGAGCCACGACGCTCAGATGTTTGAATTTCATTCCCATTCCTTGCATGGGACCTAGAAATTCACCCAAGGACACACATGTGATTTTTCAACCAACTTTGGTGTATTGGAGCATGTGCTTGTAGTTCAAATTTGAATTATGCATATTAAATGACCAGAAATTCAATTAATGTATAAGAAAGTCCAAACGAACCCGGAATAATTCCAAATTTTAACACGAAACTCATATAGTTCTATGTTGCCTCTGTAAAAAAATTAGGGGGGGGGGAGGCAGCATATATCATTTCGAACACAAAGGTGACACATCCCCCCTCGGGACCCACGAGTCTTCTCGAGAGGAGCTCCGGTTTGCAAGAAGCTTATACCAAAAACTTGTACAAATGCGGCCAATTTCTTACCACAGCATGTTGGTGCCATGAAATGACACCATGCCAAGTTTCATGATTTTCAGGCGAGTTTTGAATTTCCAGGAATTTAAAAACCTCAATGTTCCCGGCCGAGCCACGACGCCCAGATGATTGAATTTCATTCGCATTTGTTGCATGGGACCTATAAATTCACCCAAAGACACATATGTGATTTTCAACAAACTTTGGGGCACTGGAGCATGTGCTTGTAGTTCAAATTTGAATTATGCACATTAAATGCCGAGAAACTCAAGTAATCCATAAAAATGCAAAACGAACCCAGAATAATTCCAAATTTAAACACAACACTCATGTAGTTGCATGTTCACTATACATGAATGTTCTAGCAATGCAAACACCATCCTTTCCCTCCGTAACACCATTTTGTCTTTCAAAACATAATGAAAAAATCGGGTATACCACAAACAGTTTACTAGAAAGAATCATGTCGGATGCGATATAAAATATCTTGGCTCACCGTCTTGTATGGCTCACGCAGGAAGCTTCGTCGTCTATAGTCCACCGCCCCGCTTGAACCACACTTGCGCACCAGTTTCTCGCGCCACCGAGCGATTTTTTTGCCACCGCGGAAATATCTATCTCCCCGCCCCCTCCCTCCCACCAAAAGCCACATTTCCACTGTTCCTCCTTGCTTTCCAATTCAAACCTTCACTGCTGCTTACTGGAAGCTCAGCCTCCTCGCCGGCGACCCTTCTTCTTGCAGCGCCGCCTCCTCCCCGGCTACCCTTCTTCTTGCAGCGTCGCCTCCTCGCCGGGGACTCTTCTATGGGAAATATGCCCTAGAGGCAATAATAAAATGATTATTATTATATTTCCTTGTTCATGATAATTGTCTATTGTTCATGCTATAATTGTATTAACCGGAAACAGTGATACATGTGTGAATACATAGACCACAACATGTCCCTAGTGAGCCTCTAGTTGACTAGCTCATTGATCAATAGATAGTCATGGTTTCCTGACTATGGACATTGGATGTCATTGATAACGGGATCACATCATTAGGAGAATGATGTGATGGACAAGACCCAATCCTAAGCATAGCACAAGATTGTGTAGTTCGTTTGCTAAAGCTTTTCTAATGTCAAGTATCAGTTTCTTAGACCATGAGATTGTGTAACTCCCGGATACCGTAGGAGTACTTTGGGTGTACCAAACGTCACAACGTAACTGGGTGACTATAAAGGCACACTACAGGTATCTTCGAAAGTGTCTGTTGGGTTGGCACGAATCGAGACTGGGATTTGTCACTCCGTGTGACGGAGAGGTATCTCTGGGCCCACTCGGTAATGCATCATCATAATGAGCTCAATGTGACCAAGTGGTTGGTCACGGGATTATGCATTACGTAACGAGTAAAGTGACTTGCCAGTAACGAGATTGAACGAGGTATTGGGATACCGACGATCGAATCTCGGGCAAGTAACGTACCAATTGACAAAGGGAATTGTATACGGGATTACTTGAATCCTCGACATCATGGTTCATCCGATGAGATCATCATGGAACATGTGGGAGCCAACATGGGTATCCAGATCCCACTGTTAGTAATTGGCCGGAGAGCTGTCTCGGTCATGTGTGCGTGATTCCCGAACCCGTAGGGTCTACACACTTAAGGTTCAGTGACGCTAGGGTTATTAGGAAGACTTGTATGTAATTACCGAATGTTGTTCGAAGTCCCGGATGAGATCCCGGACGTCACGAGGAGTTCCGGAATGGTCTAGAGGTGAAGATCTATATATGGGAGGTTGTAATACGGTCACCGGAAAGGTTCGAGGGCATACCGGTATTGTACCGGGGCCACCGGAAGGGTTCCGGGGGTCCACCGGGAGGGGCCACCTCTCCCGGAGGGCCTCATGGGCCATAGATGGAAGGGAACCAGCCCTTAGAGGGCTGGGCGCATCCCCCCTTGGGCCCATGCGCCTAGGGTTGGGGGGAAACCCTAAGGGGGCGCCCCCCTTGCTTGGGGGGCAAGCCTCCCGCCCCCCTTGGCCGCCGCCCCCCCTCTAGATCTCATCTAGAGGGGGCCGGCCCCCTTCCTCCTCCCCCTATAAATAGAGGGGCGAGGGGAGGGCTGCAAACACACCTCCAAGGCGCAGCCCCTCCCCTCGCCAACACCTCTCCTCCTCCACAGAAGCTTGGTGAAGCCCTGCCCGAGTACTGCCTCTCCATCACCACCACGCCGTCGTGCTGCTGCTGGAGCTCTCTTCCTCAACCTCTCCCTCCTCCTTGCTGGATCAAGGCGTGGGAGACGTCTCCACTCCGTACGTGTGTTGAACGCGGAGGTGCCGTCCGTTCGGCGCTAGGATCTTCAGTGATTTGGATCACGACGAGTACGACTCCATCAACCTCGTTCTCTTGAACGCTTCCGCTCGTGATCTACAAGGGTATGTAGATGCACTCCTATCTCTCTCGTTGCTAGATGACTCCATAGATTGATCTGAAGGAAATATGCCCTAGAGGCAATAATAAAGTTATTATTTATTTCCTCATATCATGATAAATGTTTATTATTCATGCTAGAATTGTATTAACTGGGAACATGATACATGTGTGAATACATAGACAAACATAAAGTCACTAGTATGCCTCTACTTGACTAGCTCATTAATCAAAGATGGTTATGTTTCCTAACCATAGACATGTGTTGTCATTTGATTAATGGGATCACATCATTAGGATAATGATGTGATTGACATGACCCATTCCGTTAGCCTAGCACTTGATCGTTTGGTATATTGCTATTGCTTTCTTCATGACTTATACAAAGTTCCTGCAACTATGAGATTGTGCAACTCCCGTTTACCGGAAGAACACTTTGTGTGCTACCAAACGTCACAACATAACTGGGTGATTATAAAGGTGCTCTACAGGTGTTTCCGAAGGTACATGTTGAGTTGGCATAATTTGAGATTAGGTTTTGTCACTCCGATTGGTGGAGAGGTATCTCTGGGCCCTCTCGGTAATACTCATCACCTAAGCCTTGAAAGCATTGTACCTAATGAGTTAGTTATAAGATGATGTGTTACAGAACGAGTAAAGAGACTTGCCGGTAACGAGATTGAACTAGGTATTGGATACCGACGATCAAATCTCGGGCAAGTAACATACCGATGACAAAGGGAACAACATATGTTGTTATGCGGTTTGACCGATAAAGATCTTCGTAGAATATGTAGGAACCAATATGGGCATCCAGGTCCCGCTATTGGTTATTGACCTAGAATGGTTCTAGGTCATGTCTACATAGTTCTCGAACCCGTAGGGTCCGCACGCTTAACGTTACGATGACAGTTTTATTATGAGTTTATAAGTTTTGATGTACCGAAGTTTGTTCGGAGTCCCGGATGTGATCACGGACATGACGATGAGTCTCGAAATGGTCGAGACATAAAGATTGATATATTGGACGACTATATTCGGACACGGAAGTGTTCCGGGTGATTTCGGAGAAAACTGGAGTGCCGGGGGGGGGGGGGGTTACCGGAACCCCCCGGGAGAGTATTGGGCCTTATTGGAAAGTAGTTCATCACATGAATCGGTTCCTGTAACACCTACACCAATTAGTGAGGAAGCTAATGATAATGATCATGAAACTTCAGATCAAGTTTCTACTGAACCTCGTAGGTCTACCAGAGTAAGATCCGCACCAGAATGGTACGGTAATCCTATTCTGGAAGTCATGTTACTTGACCATGATGAACCTACGAACTATGAGGAAGCGATGATGAGCCCGGATTCTGCAAAATGGCTAGAAGCCATGAAATCTGAGATGGGATCCATGTATGAAAACAAAGTATGGACTTTGGTTGACTTGCCCGATGATCGGCAAGCCATTGAGAATAAATGGATCTTTAAGAAGAAGACTGACGCTGATGGTAATATAACTGTCTATAAAGCTCGACTTGTTGCAAAAGGTTTTCGACAAGTTCAAGGGGTTGACTACGATGAGACTTTCTCACCCGTAGCGATGCTTAAGCCCGTCCGAATCATGTTAGCTATTGCTGCATTTCATGATTATGAAATTTGGCAAATGGATGTCAAGACTGCATTCTTGAATGGATTTCTAGAAGAAGAGTTGTATATGATGCAGCCGGAAGGTTTTGTTGATCCAAAAGGTGCTGACAAAGTGTGCAAGCTCCAGCGTTCCATTTATGGACTGGTGCAAGCATCTCGGAGTTGGAATAAACGCTTTGGTAGTGTGATCAAAGCATATGGTTTTATACAGACTTTTGGAGAAGCCTGTATTTACAAGAAAGTGAGTGGGAGCTCTGTAGCATTTCTAATTTTATATGTAGATGACATATTATTAATTGGAAATGATATAGAATTTCTGGATAGCATAAAAGGATTCTTGAATAAAAGTTTTTCGATGAAAGACCTCGGTGAAGCTGCTTACATATTGGGCATCAAGATCTATAGAGATAGATCAAGACGCTTAATAGGACTTTCACAAAGCACATACCTTGACAAAATTTTGAAAAAGTTCAAAATGGATCAGGCAAATAAAGGATTCTTGCCTATGCTACAAGGTGTGAAGTTGAGTCAAACTCAATGCCCGACCACAGCAGAAGATAGAGAGAAAATGAAAAATGTTCCTTATGCTTCAACCATAGGCTCTATCATGTATGCAATGCTGTGTACCAGACCTGACGTATGCTTAGCAATAAGCTTGGCAGGAAGGTACCAAAGTAATCCAGGAGTGGATCACTGGACAGCGGTCAAGAACATCCTGAAATACCTGAAAAGGACTAAGGATATGTTTCTCATATATGGAGGTGACAAAGAGCTAGTCGTAAACAGTTACGTCGATGCAAGCTTTGACACTGATCCGGACGATTCTAAATCGCAAACCGGATACGTGTTTTTATTAAACGGTGGAGCCATAAGTTGGTGCAGTTCTAAACAAAGCGTCGTAGCAGGATCTACATGTGAAGCGGAGTACATAGCTGCTTCGGAAGCAGCAAATGAAGGAGTCTGGATGAAGGAGTTCATTTCTGATCTAGGTGTCATACCTAGTGCATCGGGACCAATGAAGATCTTCTGTGACAATACTGGTGCAATTGCCTTGGCAAAGGAATCCAGATTTCACAAGAGGACCAAGCACATCAAGAGACGCTTCAATTCCATTCGGGACCAAGTCCAAGTGGGAGACATAGAGATTTGCAAGATACATACGGATCTGAATGTTGCAGACCCGTTGACTAAGCCTCTCTCACGAGCAAAACATGATCAACACCAAGACTCCATGGGTGTTAGAATCATTACTATGTAATCTAGATTACTGACTCTAGTGCAAGTGGGAGATTGAAGGAAATATGCCCTAGAGGCAATAATAAAGTTATTCTTTATTTCCTCATATCATGATAAATGTTTATTATTCATGCTAGAATTGTATTAACCGGGAACATGATACATGTGTGAATACATAGACAAACATAAAGTCACTAGTATGCCTCTACTTGACTAGCTCATTAATCAAAGATGGTTATGTTTCCTAACCATAGACATGTGTTGTCATTTGATTAATGGGATCACATCATTAGGATAATGATGTGATTGACATGACCCATTCCGTTAGCCTAGCACTTGATCGTTTAGTATATTGCTATTGCTTTCTTCATGACTTATACAAAGTTCCTGCAACTATGAGATCGTGCAACTCCCGTTTACCGGAAGAACACTTTGTGTGCTACCAAACGTCACAACATAACTGGGTGATTATAAAGGTGCTCTATAGGTGTTTCCGAAGGTACATGTTGAGTTGGCATAATTCGAGATTAGGTTTTGTCACTCCGATTGGCGGAGAGGTATCTCTGGGCCCTTTCGGTAATACTCATCACCTAAGCCTTTCAAGCATTGTAACTAATGAGTTAGTTATAAGATGATGTGTTACAGAACGAGTAAAGAGACTTGCCGGTAACGAGATTGAACTAGGTATTGGATACCGACGATCAAATCTCGGGCAAGTAACATACCGATGACAAAGGGAACAACGTATGTTGTTATGCGGTTTGACCGATAAAGATCTTCATAGAATATGTAGGAACCAATATGGGCATCCAGGTCCCGCTATTGGTTATTGACCAAGAATGGTTCTAGGTCATGTCTACATAGTTTTCGAACCCGTAGGGTCCGCACGCTTAACGTTACGATGACAGTTTTATTATGAGTTTATAAGTTTTGATGTACCGAAGTTTGTTCGGAGTCCCGGATGTGATCACGGACATGACGAGGAGTCTCGAAATGGTCAAGACATAAAGATTGATATATTGGACGACTATACACCGGAAGTGTTCCGGGTGATTTCGGAGAAAACCGGAGTGCCAGGGGGGTTACCGGAACCCCCCGGGAGAGTATTGGGCCTTATGGGCCTTAGGGGAAAGGAGAGAGGGGCGGCCAGCATGGGCCGCGCGCCCCCTCCACCCTCTGGTCCGAATTGGACTAGGAGGGGGGCGGCGCCCCCCCTCTTTCCTTCCCCCTCTCCCCCTTCCTTCCCCCTCCTAGTAGGAGTAGGAAAGGAGGAGTCCTACTCCTACTAGGAGGAGGATTCCTCCTCCCTTGGCGCGCCCAAAGGGGCCGGCCGGCCTCCCCCCTTCCTCCTTTATATACGGGGGCAGGGGCACCCCATAGACACAGAAGTTGATCTACGGATCATTCCTTAGCCATGTGCGGTGCCCCCTCCACCATATTCCACCTCAGTCATATCGTCGCGGAGTTTAGACGAAGCCCTGCGCCGGTAGAACATCATCATCGTCACCACGCCGTCGTGCTGACGGAACTCATCCCCGAAGCTTTGCTGGATCAGAGCCCGGGGATCGTCATCGAGCTGAACGTGTGCTGAACTCGGAGGTGTCGTACGTTCGGTGCTTGGATCGGTCGGATCGTGAAGACGTACGACTACATCAACCGCGTTGTCATAACGCTTCCGCTTACGGTCTACGAGGGTACGTGGACGAACACTCTCACCTCTCGTTACTATGCCATCACCATGATCTTGCGTGTGCGTAGGATTTTTTTGAAATTACTACGTTCCCCAACATGATCTTGGTGATGCGTAGAAATTTTTTATTTTCTGCAACGATCTCCAACAGTTGCATCATGAGCTAGGTCTATGCGTAGTTTCTATGCACGAGTAGAACACAATTTTGTTGTGGGCGTCGATTTTGTCAATTTACTTGCCACTACTAGTATTATCTTGTTTTGGCGGCATCGTGGGATGAAGCGGCCCGGACCGACCTTACACGTACGCTTACATGAGACAGGTTCCACCGACTGACATGCACTAGTTGCATAAGGTGGCTAGCGGGTGTCTGTCTCTCCCACTTTAGTCGGATCGGATTCAATGAAAAGGGTCCTTTTGAAGGGTAAATAGAAATTGGCATATCACGTTGTGGTTTTGGCGTAGGTAAGAAATGTTCTTGCTAGAACCCTATAGCAGCCACGTAAAAACTTGCAACAACAATTAGAGGATGTCTAACTTGTTTTTGCAGCATATGCCTTGTGATGTGATATGGCCAAAAGGATGTGATGAATGAAATATATGTGATGTATGAGATTGATCATGTTCTTGTAATAGGAATCATGACTTGCATGTCGATGAGTATGACAACCGGCAGGAGCCATAGGAGTTGTCTTTATTTATTGTATGACCTGCGTGTCACTGAATAACGCTTTGTAATTACTTTACTTCTTTGCTAAACCGTTAGCCATAGTAGTAGAAGTGATAGTTGGCGAATAACTTCATGGAGACACGATGATGGAGATCATGGTGTAATGCCGGTGACGATGATGATCATGGCGCCCCGAAGATGGAGATCAAAGGAGAAAAATGATATTGGCCATATCATGTCACTATTTGATTGCATGTGATGTTTATCATGTTTTTGCATCTTATTTGCTTAGAACGACGATAGTAAATAAGATGATCCCTCATAACAATTTCAAGAAAGTGTTCCCCCTAACTGTGCGCCGTTGCGAAAGCTCGTTGTTTCGAAGCACCACGTGATGATCGGGTGTGATAGATCCTAACGTTCACATACAACGTGTGTAAGCTAGATTTACACATGCAAAACACTTAGGTTGACTTGACGAGCCTAGCATGTACAGACATGGCCTCGGAACACAAGAGACCGAAAGGTCGAACATGAGTCGTATAGAAGATACGATCAACATGGAGATGTTCACCGATGATGACTAGTCTGTCTCACGTGATGATCGGACACGGTCTAGTTGACTCGGATCATGTATCACTTAGATGACTAGAGGGATGTCTATCTGAGTGGGAGTTCATTAAATAATTTGATTAGATGAACTAATTATCATGAACTTAGTCTAAAACCTTTGCAAAATGTCTTGTAGATCAAATGGCCCATGCTCATGTCAACCTCAACTTCAACGCGTTCCTAGAGAAAACCAAGCTGAAACATGATGGCAGCAACTATACGGACTGGGTCCGGAACCTGAGGATCATCCTCATAGCTGCCAAGAAAGCATATGTCCTAGAAGCACCGCTAGGTGAAGCACCCGTCCCAGCGAACCAAGACGTTATGAACGCTTGGCAGTCGCGTGTTGATGATTACTCCCTCGTTCAGTGCGGCATGCTTTACAGCTTAGAACCGGGGCTCCAAAAGCGTTTTGAGCAGCACGGAGCATATGAGATGTTCCAAGAGCTGAAAATGGTTTTCCAAGCTCATGCCCGGGTCGAGAGATATGAAGTCTCTGACAAGTTCTACAGTTGTAAGATGGAGGAAAATAGTTCTGTCAGCGAGCACATACTCAAAATGTCTGGGTTGCACAACTGCTTGTCCCAGCTGGACATTAACCTCCCGGATGAGGCGGTCATTGACAGAATCCTTCAGTTGCTCCCACCTAGCTACAAGAGCTTTATGATGAACTACAATATGCAGGCGATGGTGAAAACTATTCCCGAGGTATTTTCAATGCTGAAATCAGCAGAGGTAGAAATCAAAAAGGAACATCAAGTGTTCATGGTCAATAAAACCACTAGTTTCAAGAAAGGCAAGGGTAAGAAGAACTTTAAGAAGGACGGCAAGGGAGTTGCCGCGCCCGGTAAACCAGTTGCCGGGAAGAAGCCAAAGCACGGACCCAAACCTGAGACTGAGTGCTTTTATTGCAAAGGGAACGGTCACTGGAAGCGGAACTGCCCCAAGTACTTAGCGGATAAGAAGGCCGGCAACACCAAAGGTATATGTGATATACATGTTATTGATGTGTACCTTACCAGTACTCATAGTAGCTCCTGGGTATTTGATATCGGTGCGGTTGCTCATATTTGTAACTCAAAACAGGAGCTGCGGAATAAGCAGAGACTGGCGAAGGACGAGGTGACGATGTGCGTCGGGAATGGTTCCAAGGTCGATGTGATCGCTTTCAGCATGCTACCTCTACATTTACCTACGGGATTAGTTTTAAACCTCAATAATTGTTATTTAGTGCCATCTTTGAGCATGAACATTGTATCTGGATCTCGTTTAATGCGAGATGGCTACTCATTTAAATCCGAGAATAATGGTTGTTCTATTTATATGAGAGATATGTTTGATGGTCATGCCCCGCTGGTCAATGGTTTATTCTTAATGAATCTCGAACGTGATGTTACACATATTCATAGTGTGAATACAAAAAGATGTAAGATTGATAATGATAGTCCCACGTATCTGTGGCACTGCTGCCTTGGTCACATTGGTGTCAAACGCATGAAGAAGCTCTATACTGATGGACTTGTGTAGTCTCTTGATTTCGAATCATTTGACACATGCGAACCATGCCTCATGGGAAAAATGACCAAGACTCCATTCTCCGGAACAATGGAGCGAGCAACCAACTTATTGGAAATTATACAGACTGATGTGTGCGGTCCAATGAGCGTTGAGGCTCGCGGTGGCTATCGTTATGTTCTCACCCTCACTGATGACTTACGTAGATATGGGTATGTCTACTTAATGAAACACAAGTCTAAGACCTTTGAAAAGTTCAAGGAATTTCAGAATGAGGTAGAGAATCATCATGACAGAAAAAATAAAGTTCTTACGATCAGATCGTGGGGGAGAATATTTAAGTCACGAGTTTGGTATGCACTTGAGGAAATGTGGAATTGTTTCACAACTCACGCTGCCTATAACACCTCAGCGTAACGGTGTGTCCGAACATCGTAATCGCACTTTATTGGATATGGTGTGGTCTATGATGTCTCTTACCGATTTACTGCTATCATTTTGGGGATATGCTTTAGAGACAACTACATTCACTTTAAATAGGGCACCGTCTAAATCCGTTGAGACGACACCATATGAATTATGGTTTGGAAAGAAACCTAAGCTATCGTTTCTAAAAGTTTGGGGATGCGATGCTTATGTCAAGAAATTTCAACCTGAAAAGCTCAAACCCAAGTTGTAAAAATGTGTCTTCACAGGATACCCTAAGGAAACCATTGGGTATACCTTCTACCTCAGATTCGAAGGCAAGATCTTTGTTGCCAAGAACGAGTCCTTTCTGGAGAAAGAGTTTCTCTCGAAAGAAGTAAGTGGGAGGAAAGTGGAACTTGATGAAGTACTACCTCTTGAACCGGTAAGCAGCGCAGCTCAGGAAGATGTTCCTGTGGTGCCTGCACCGACTAGAGAGGAAATTAATGATGATGATCAAGGTACTTTGGATCAAGTTACTACTGAACTTCGTAGGTCCACAAGGACATGTTCCATACCAGAGTGGTATGGCAACCCTGTCCTGGAAATCATGTTGTTAGACAATGGTGAACCTTCGAATTATGAAGAAGCGATGGCAGGCCCAGATTCCAACAAATGGCTTGAAGCCATGA
The DNA here is from genome assembly GCF_018294505.1 of Triticum aestivum. NCBI lineage: Eukaryota > Viridiplantae > Streptophyta > Magnoliopsida > Poales > Poaceae > Triticum > Triticum aestivum. The sequence continues at coordinate 458,362,727 of NC_057798.1, read as the reverse complement.
AATCCGAGATAGGATCCATGTATGAAAACAAAGTATGGACTTTGACAGACTTGCTCGATGATCAGCGAGCAATAGAAAATAAATGGATCTTTAAGAAGAAGATGGACGCGGATGGTAATGTTACCATCTATAAAGCTCGACTTGTCGCTAAGGGTTATCGGCAAGTTCAAGGGGTTGACTATGATGAGACTTTCTCTCCCGTAGCGAAGCTGAAGTCCGTTCGAATCATGTTAGCAATTGCCGCATACTATGATTATGAGATATGGCAAATGGACGTCAGAACAGCATTCCTTAACGATTATCTTAAGGAAGAACTGTATATGATGCAGCCGGAAGGTTTTGTCGATCCTAAGAATGCTAACAAGGTATGCCAGCTCCAGCGATCCATTTATGGGCTGGTGCAAGCATCTCGGAGTTGGAACATTCGCTGTGATGAGATGATCAAAGCGTTTGGGTTTATGCGGACTTATGGAGAAGCCTGCGTTTACAAGAAAGTGAGTGGGAGCTCTGTATCATTTCTCATATTATATGTGGATGACATACTTTTGATGGGAAATGATATAGAACTTTTGGACAGCATAAAGGCCTACTTGAATAAGTGTTTTTCAATGAAGGACCTTGGAGAAGCTGCTTATATATTAGGCATCAAGATCTATAGAGATAGATCGAGACGCCTCATAGGTCTTTCACAAAGCACATACCTTGACAAGATATTGAAGAAGTTCAATATGGATCAGTCCAAGAAGGGGTTCTTGCCTGTGTTGCAAGGTGTGAAATTGAGCTCAGCTCAATCCCCGACCACGGCGGAAGATAAAGAAAAGATGAGTGTCATCCCCTATGCCTCGGCCATAGGGTCTACTATGTATGCCATGCTGTGTACCAGACCTGATCTAAACCTTGCCGTAAGTTTGGTTGCAAGACACCAAAGTAATCCCGGCATGGAACACTGGACAGTGGTCAAGACTATCCTGAAGTACCTTAAAAGGACTAAGGATATGTTTCTCGTTTATGGAGGTGACGAAGAGCTCGTCGTAAAGGGTTATGTTGATGCTAGCTTCGACATAGATCTGGATGACTCTAAGTCACAAACCGGATACGTGTATATTTTGAATGGTGGGGCAGTAAGCTGGTGCAGCAGCAAGCAGAGTGTCGTGGCGGGATCTACATGTGAAGCGGAGTACATGGCAGCCTTGGAGGCAGCGCATGAAACAATCTAGATGAAGGAGTTCATCACCAACCTAGGAGTTATTCCCAATGTGTCGGGGCCGATCACTCTCTTCTGTGACAACACTGGAGCTATTGCCCTTGCCAAGGAGCCCAGGTTTCACAAGAAGACCAGGCACATCAAGCGTCGCTTCAACTCCATTCGTGAAAATGTTCAAGATGGAGACATAGATATTTGCAAATTGCTTTCCAATTGTTCCTCCTTGCTTTCCACTGTTCCTCCTTGCTTTCCAATTCAAACCTTCACTGCTGCTTACTGGAAGCTCAGCCTCCTCGCCGGCGACCCTTCTTCTTGCAGCGCCGCCTCCTCCCCGGCTACCCTTCTTCTTGCAGCGTCGCCTCCTCGCCGGGGACTCTTCTATGGGAAATATGCCCTAGAGGCAATAATAAAATGATTATTATTATATTTCCTTGTTCATGATAATTGTCTATTCTTCATGATGTAATTGTATTAACCGGAAACAATGATACATGTATGAATACATAGACCACAACATGTCCCTAGTGAGCCTCTAGTTGACTAGCTCGTTGATCAACAGATAGTCATGGTTTCCTGACTATGGACATTGGATGTCATTGATAACGGGATCACATCATTAGGAGAATGATGTGATGGACAAGACCCAATCCTAAGCATAGCACAAGATCGTGTAGTTCGTTTGCTAAAGCTTTTCTAATGTCAAGTATCAGTTTCTTAGACCATGAGATTGTGTAACTCCCGGATACCGTAGGAGTGCTTTGGGTGTACCAAACGTCACAACATAACTGGGTGACTATAAAGGCACACTACAGGTATCTCCAAAAGTGTCTGTTGGGTTGGCACGAATCGAGACTGGGATTTGTCACTCCGTGTGACGGAGAGGTATCTCTGGGCCCACTCAGTAATGCATCATCATAATGAGCTCAATGTGACCAAGTGGTTGGTCACGGGATCATGCATTATGTAATGAGTAAAGTGACTTGCCAGTAACGAGATTGAACGAGGTATTGGGATACCGACGATCGAATCTCGGGCAAGTAACGTACCGATTGACAAAGGGAATTGTATACGGGATTACTTGAATCCTCGACATCGTGGTTCATCCGATGAGATCATCGTGGAACATGTGGGAGCCAATATGGGTATCCAGATCCCTTTGTTGGTTATTTGTCGGAGAGTTGTCTCGGTCATGTCTGCGTGATTCCCGAACCCGTAGGGTCTACACACTTAAGGTTCGGTGACGCTAGGGTTATTAGGAAGACTTTTATGTGATTACTGAATGTTGTTCAGAGTCCCGGATGAGATCCCAAACGTCACGAGGAGTTCCGGAATGGTCTGGAGGTGAAGATTTATATATGCGAGGTTGTAATACGGTCACCGGAAAGGTTCGGGGGCATACCGGTATTGTACCGGGGCCACCGGAAGGGTTCCGGGGGTCCACCGGGAGGGGTCACCTCTCTCGGAGGGCCTCATGGGCCGTAGAGGGAAGGGAACCAGATGTTAGAGGGTTGGGCGCATCCCCCCCCTTGGGCCCATGCGCCTAGGGTTGGGGGGAAACCCTAAGGGGGGCGCCCCCCTTGCTTGGGGGGCAAGTCCCCCCCCCTTGGCCGCCACCCCCCCTCTAGATCTCATCTAGAGGGGGCCGGCCCCCTTCCTCCTCCCCCTATAAATAGAGGGGCGAGGGGAGGGATGCAAACACACCTCCAAGGCGCAGCCCCTCCCCTCCCCAACACCTCTCCTCCTCCGCAGAAGCTTGGCAAAGCCCTGCCGGAGTACTGCCTCTCCATCACCACCACACCATCGTGCTGCTACTGGAGCTCTCTTCCTCAACCTCTCCCTCCTCCTTGCTGGATCAAGGCGCAGGAGATGTCTCCGCTCCGTACGTGTGTTGAACATGCAGGTGCCGTCCATTCGGCGCTAGGATCTTCGGTGATTTGGATCACAACAAGTACGACTCCATCAACCCCGTTTTCTTGAACGCTTCCGCTCGCGATCTACAAGGGTATGTAGATGCACTCCTATCTCTCTCATTGCAAGATGACTCCATAGATTGATCTTGGTGATGCGTAGAAATTTTTTATTTTCTGCAATGATCTCCAACACCTTCTTCTTGCAGCGACGCCTCCTCGTCGACGATCCTTCTTCTTGCTGCGCGGCCTCCTCGCCGCCGACTATTCTTCTTGCTGCGCGGCCTCATCGATATGGCCAGGTAATCCACACCCCACCCACACCATCCTCCTCCTTTCCCGACCCACATGCCCTGACCGACGGCACGACACCTTTCGCCAAAATCAGTGTCCCCCTCCTCCAATTAAGCGCCACCCACAGCCATTTGCATGTAATATAACATGGAGCTCAGAAGCATCTGGCAGCAGAGAAGCAAATCGCGGCCGCACGCACGCATGGGGTCACTTTGGCTGCCATGCGTGCCGACCGCTAGATCTTGGAGGAGCACCTCATCTTTGAGGCCACCATCGACACCGCCACGCAGTTGTCTACTTTAAAATACAGTTCATGTTGTTTTCTCAAGGCCACCGCCAATGCCTTCTAGTGATTTTTCCTTTGTAATGTTAATATGCAATCTAATGTTCAGTTTATAGTTTGGTTCTCTGAAATTTAATGTTCAGTTAACACTTTGGCCCTTTGAAATGTAATGTTCAGTTAACAGTTTGGTCCAACAATTGCTACATTTCATAGTAGTTTTCTCAAGAATTCTTTGTTTTTTTAACTGTCTTATCTTCTAGTACATGTTTCTATTATGCAATGTCGTGATTAGTTAACTATTTTGGTTCATTTGGTCTGCTGTCCATTTAACTGTTTTGTTCAGTTCTGCAATTTGGTTTTCATTTGCTGTGGGTACAATTTTGTATTGTTACGCATGTGAAATAAATCAAATTTGGCTGTAATCAATACATATTCTACTGATAGTATGACAACTCTCAGTTAACCTGATCAAGATCTTCCTTATGTGTGTTGCAGGGAAACAATGGGAGACACTGCGTTTTACCATCGAGGTTTGTTCAAGCATGGTCCTTTGGCTAATAGCACATTATTGTGCAGTTACAGGAATCATTCTAATATTTAGGTTTCTTACAATTTGGTCTTGCACATGTAGGTCCTGCTATCAGAGGCTTAGACCCACTGTTTGACACATTTTGCATATGGGGAAATGAGATGTCCATGAATATCAGTCAAGTTAACAAACTCAGAAAGACTATTAGGATGAATAAACTTGCGAAGAATAACAGCAAGGTCTTTGTTTGCACAATGAAGAAGACATCAGTCAACTATAGGATGGTACTTACTCTTTTACCTTGTATTTACACCTTGCGCCATTAGTCAACTATAGGATGGTACTAACTCTTTTACCTTGTTTGCATATCTTTGTTTTTGGTACATTTCAAAGAAGTTCACCGATGATTACCTCTCAAACCACCTGCATGGTCAAGAGGCAAGGAAGGTATTCATTCAACACCCATGGTACAATATTGAAGTCTTGCTGAAGAGGACGAAGGTTGGGCGGGCAATTATCCATAGCCACTGGCCTAAAGTTGCAAGGAGATTCAACATCACTGAAGGCTCAAAATTTGCCTTCCGCTTCTACAGTTTCCCAGATGCGATTCATCTGTCTATTTACCGTGTATGGTGCTACTTTCCAAAGGTTTTTGATGTTACATGTGAAACTTGGTGCTGTTGTGTAATGGCGGAACTGAGTGCCGAAGCTATCTGATGTAATTCGATTATGAAATCCTGGTTGCTGTTATACGGATATGAAATATCTGGTGTATTTTTATAAGAAATATAAATTTGATTAGTACATGGATTATCAATAATAGGCTAATTACCCTGCTTATTGGGGTTTTCTATTGCAGACGTTTACTCAGACAGCACCGTGGGCGATGAACTCAAACAACACGCACGGTTTATAGAAAGTAGGCGTGTTCAATCAACTAACAATCACACACGGCTTTCGGCAGAGAACTGTTTGCGTTAGGCCACCTTGCACAAACGTTTCCACACACAAAAATGTGTGTGATAGACATACGAGCGGAAATGTTTTTCTGGGATTCACCGTGTGGGATGTACATACGAACGTAAACAATTGGATTTTGATGCCCCGCCAGATCGCACACATACCCATTTTGCCCTAGCCAGTGTGCCAAGAGGGCCTATCCCCGACGGTTTCTGGGTCGTGTGGGAAGGACCCCCCTATCGCCTAGACTCACTTGGCGACGGTTCCAAACATCATCACGGAAAGGAGTTAAAAACCGTTTGTATAGCACGTCGTTGTACCAGTGTCAGGAGGGGCCGCCGCGGCCTCGGGGGCCGTGACCTCAGGGATCTCTCCTTCTGATGGTTGGGCGGTGGCCTCAGGTGCGCCGTCCTGAGGTCGCGGTGTCTTGGACGGGCATGTGGCTCCGTGCTAGCGCTGCGCTCCTCACGGACCGCCACTAGCGCCGCGCTGGCTGAGTGCGGTGTGGAGGCCAGGTAAAGCACCAGAGGCTCGAGAGGACAAGGTGCCACCATCACTGTCGGGCTGGTGAGGTATCTCTTGAGGTCTTGGAAAGCTGCATCAGCTTCTGGAGTCCATTCTAATGGGCCCTTCTTCTTCGTCAGCTTGAAGAATGGGAGGGCGCACTCGCCTAGCTTGGAGATGAAGTGCCCAAGGGAGGTCACGCATCCTGCCAACTTCTGCATCTCCTTTAGAGTTTGTGGCGGGATCATCCTTTCTATCGCCTTGACCTTCTCTGGGTTGGCCTCAATTCCTCTGTGCGACACCAAGAACCCCAGCAGCTTGCCCAACGGGACAACGAATACACATTTCTCAGGGTTGAGCCTCAGCTTCACTTCACGTAGGTTGGCGAACGTCTCCTCCAAATCTTCAACAAGGGTTCTGGCCTCTCAGGATTTGACCACTATATCATCAACGTAAGCCTCCATGTTTCTTCCAAGCTGTTTGCCCAAGGCGATGTGCATCAACCGCTAGAAAGTTGCTCCGGCATTGCGCAACCCAAACGGCATGCATGTGTAGCAGTACACCCTGCACGGAGTTAGGAGGGCCGTCTTCTCTACATCTTCAACCGCCATCTTTATCTGATGATAGCCTAAGAAGGCGTCCAAGAAGCACAACAGATCGCACTCGGCCGTGGAGTCGACGATCTGGTCAATGCGAGGAATAGGAAACAGGTCATGAGGGCAAGCCTTATTCAGGCTTGTGAAGTCCACACACATGCGCTCTTTCCTGCCCTTATTGGGGATGATGACTCGGTTCGCCAACCACTCCGGGTGCCGCACTTCTCGGACACCAGCCTCTTATAGCTTGCGGGTCTCCTGGACGATGAACGACTACTTCTCCGGGGCTTGGCGTCGTGCCTTCTGCTTCATGAGGTGAGCGTGGGGGCACACCCTGAGGTGGTGTTCGATCAACCCCCGCGGTACGCCTACCAGGTCTGTTGCTTGCCATGCGAACACATCCTTATTTGCACGAAGAAAGCTAACCAGCGCCTCCTCCTAGTCTCGGGGGAGACCAGCGCCTATGGTGAAGGTGGCTCCTGACTCCCCGTCTTCGTCGACTGGTACTTGCTTCGTCTTGTCTCGGTCTTGGGAAAAAATGGCTTCTTCTTTGCCGGGGCAGCCCCCGGGCCCTCCGGAGCGCTCTCTGTAATTGGCCGTGCGGCCGTTGCAGCCTTGAAGGCGAGCTTGAGGGCCGCCAGTGCATCCCCAGTGTCTCCCAGCATGGTGAGGATGCTGCTGCTCCCTGGCATCTTCATGAGGTTGTAGCCAGGGTGAGTCGCTGCCATGAACTTGGCAAGGGCTGGGTACCCGAGGATGGCGTTGTATGGGAGCCCAATGCACGCGACGTCGAAGTCGATGAGCTCGATGCGGTAGTTGTCGCGTGTCCCGAAGGTGATGGGGAGACGAATCTGCCCCACAGGGCAGGTGGAGCCGCCGACCACTCCGGAGAACTGCTTGGTTGGGAGGAGCCGGTCGTGAGGCACATAGAGCAGGCCGAACACCTCCACGGAGAGGATGTTGAGGCCGGCGCCACAATTAATGAGGGTCCTGGTCACCGCCATGTTGCAGATGGTGGGGGTGCAGAGCATGGGCAACGCGCCTGTGTCGGTTGCGGTCTTGGGGTGATCTCTGGCATCGAAGGTGAGGTCAGCCTGGGGCGCTGCCCAGCCCGGAGGGGCCCCTCACAGGGACGGAGGAGCCCCCATCCGACAGAAGAACTGCTTGGTGTGGCGGTTTGAAGTTGGCGCATGCGACCCGCCGAGGATGGCAGTGACGGTGTGGTGCGCCGGAACTGTGAAGTGCGCATCGAATAACCCGCGCAGCTCCTCCCACGAAGCTACCGAAGACTCCAGTAAGCTGAGCACACTGGTGCCTGGCATGCCCGCGAGCACCATGGGGAGCCAGTTGGCCATGACCTTGACGTCTCCGCCCGCCTCCCAATGGCCTTCTCATATGCTTGGAGGAACCCCACAGAGTCAACCGTGCCATCATAGCGCAGCGGCAGCTCCGGCCTGAACTTCGGAGGCCGTTGCACCCGCCGTAAGGCGGGGGAAAAGGCCCGAAGGCCCACGGCGCCTCCGAACGCGCCGCGTGGTCCAACGGAAGGAGCGTCGTTCGCCACGGAGGAACGGCGAGGGCGGAGCGTGGTTGATGAAGAGGCTGACCTCCGACACGCCCCTACCTGGCGCGCCAAATGTCAGATTCCGGGCTCCACAGACCCAAGAAAGGTTCGAACTTTGGGGCGTGTGCGAAGAACTCAACCACTCAAGCCTTCCGATCTGCTGTTCTCACAACCTAGCTCGATGAACACAACAGAGAAAGACACATCAGTTTACCTAGGTTCGGTCCACCTTGCGGTGTAATACCCTACTCCTTTGTGGTGGATTTGCCTCGCGATGGGCAGAGGATGAACTAGCACAAGTGGAAGAATAGCCTCAGGAGGCGTGTTCTTGTGATGAGCTCTTGGAGGTTCTACGAGCTGACCGTCTGGTGAGCTGATCAGTCAATCTCCCTTTCTATGGTGGTGGCTAGCCCCTATTTATAGTGTCCTTGGTCCTCTTCCTCCAAAACTTAGGCGGGAAGGGATCCCACAATGGCCAAATTCGAAGGGGAACAAGAAGTACATCTAATCCCGACGAAAGGTGGTCTTCACCTGCAAAGCCTTTGAGCGTGATGTCGTGGTGGGCTCTGAGATGACATCCATCCTGCCATTCTGACGGTCTTGATCTCGTTGCACGCAAATGGCAACCTTTGGCTGATTCCTTGGGACTCCACACCTGCGCTTGCCTCCTTTGCACCAAAGAGGAAACCTGCTGTACTGCGCCCATTGGCGCACACCTGGCCTTGGTCGTCATGGCTGATGTCACTTCTGAAGGAAATATGCCCTAGAGGCAATAATAAAGTTATTATTTATTTCCTCATATCATGATAAATCCTTATTATTCATGCTAGAATTGTATTAACCGGAAACATGATACATGTGTGAATACATAGACAAACATATAGTCACTAGTATGCCTCTACTTGACTAGCTCATTAATCAAAGATGGTTATGTTTCCTAACCATAGACATGTGTTGTCATTTGATTAATGGGATCACATCATTAGGAGAATGATGTGATTGACATGACCCATTCCGTTAGCCTAGCACTTGATCGTTTAGTATATTGCTATTGCTTTCTTCATGACTTATACATGTTCCTGTAACTATGAGATTATGCAACTCCCGTTTACCGGAGGAACACTTTGGGTACTACCAAACGTCACAACGTAACTGGGTGATTATAAAGGAGTACTACAGGTGTCTCCGAAGGTACATGTTGAGTTGGCGTATTTCGAGATTAGGTTTTGTCACTCCGATTGTCGGAGAGGTATCTCTGGGCCCTCTCGGTAATGCACATCACTATAAGCCTTGCAAGCAATGTGACCAATGAGTTGGTTACGGGATGATGCATTACGTAACGAGTAAAGAGACTTGCCGGTAACGAGATTGAACTAGGTATTGGATACCGACGATCAAATCTCGGGCAAGTAACATACCGATGACAAAGGGAACAACGTATGTTGTTATGCGGTTTGACCGATAAAGATCTTCGTAGAATATGTAGGAACCAATATGGGCATCCAGGTTCCGCTATTGGTTATTGACCGAGAATAGTTCTAGGTCATGTCTACATAGTTCTCGAACCCGTAGGGTCCGCACGCTTAACGTTACGATGACAGTTTTATTATGAGTTTATAAGTTTTGATGTACCGAAGTTTGTTCGGAGTCCCGGATGTGATCACGGACATGACGAGGAGTCTCGAAATGGTCGAGACATAAAGATTGATATATTGGACGACTATATTCGGACACCGGAAGTGTTCCGGACGTTGTCGGAGAAAACCGGAGTGCCGGAGGGTTACCGGAACCCCCCGGGGAGAGATAATGGGCCACATGGGCCTTGGTGGAAAGAGAGAGGGGCGGCCAGGGTGGGCCGCGCGCCCCCTCTCCCTCTGGTCCGAATTGGACTAGGAGGGGGGGCGGCGCCCCCCTCTTTCCTTCCCCCCTCTTCCCCTTCCTTCCCCCTCCTAGTAGGAGTAGGAAAGGGGGAGTCCTACTCCTACTAGGAGGAGGACTCCTCCTCCTTGGCGCGCCCACAAGGGCCGGCCGGCCTCCCCCCTCCCTCCTTTATATACGGGGGCAGGGGGGCACCCCAGGACACACAAGTTGATCTACGGATCGTTCCTTAGCCGTGTGCGGTGCCCCCCTCCACCATATTCCACCTCGGTCATATCGTCGCGGAGTTTAGGCGAAGCCCTGCGCCGGTAGAACATCATCATCGTCACCACGCCGTCGTGCTGACGGAACTCATCCCCGAAGCTTTGCTGGATCGGAGCCCGGGGATCGTCATCGAGCTGAACGTGTGCTGAACTCGGAGGTGCCGTACGTTCGGTGCTTGGATCGGTCGGATCGTGAAGACGTACGACTACATCAACCGCGTTGTCATAACGCTTCCGCTTACGGTCTACGAGGGTACGTGGACAACACTCTCCCCTCTCGTTGCTATGTCATCACCATGATCTTGCGTGTACGTAGGAATTTTTTTGAAATTACTACGTTCCCCAACAGTGGCATCCGAGCCAGGTTTTATGCGTAGATGTCATATGCACGAGTAGAACACAAGTGAGTTGTGGGCGATACAAGTCATACTGCTTACCAGCATGTCATACTTTGGTTCGGCGGTATTGTGAGATGAAGCGGCCCGGACCGACATTACGCGTACGCTTACGCGAGACTGGTTTCACCGTTACGAGCACTCGTGCTTAAAGGTGACTGGCGGGTGTCTGTCTCTCTCACTTTAGCTGAATCGAGTGTGGCTACGCCCGGTCCTTGCGAAGGTTAAAACAGCACTAACTTGACGAACTATCGTTGTGGTTTTGATGCGTAGGTAAGAACGGTTCTTGCTAAGCCCGTAGCAGCCACGTAAAACTTGCAACAACAAAGTAGAGGACGTCTAACTTGTTTTTGCAGGGCATGTTGTGATGTGATATGGTCAAGACGTGATGCTATATTTTATTGTATGAGATGATCATGTTTTGTAACCGAAGTTATCGGCAACTGGCAGGAGCCATATGGTTGTCGCTTTATTGTATGAAATGCAAACGCCCTGTAATTGCTTTACTTTATCACTAAGCGGTAGCGATAGTCGTAGAAGCAATAGATGGCGTAAACGACAACGATGCTACGATGAAGATCAAGGTGTCGCGCCGGTGACGATGGTGATCACGACGGTGCTTCGGAGATGGAGATCACAAGCACAAGATGATGATGGCCATATCATATCACTTATATTGATTGCATGTGATGTTTATCCTTTATGCATCTTATCTTGCTTTGATTGACGGTAGCATTTTAAGATGATCTCTCACTAAAATTATCAAGAAGTGTTCTCCCTGAGTATGCACCGTTGCCAAAGTTCGTCGTGCCCAGACACCACGTGATGATCGGGTGTGATAAGCTCTACGTCCATCTACAACGGGTGCAAGCCAGTTTTGCACACGCAGAATACTCAGGTTAAACTTGACGAGCCTAGCATATGCAGATATGGCCTCGGAACACGGAGACCGAAAGGTCGAGCGTGAATCATATAGTAGATATGATCAACATAGTGATGTTCACCATTGAAAACTACTCCATCTCACGTGATGATCGGTTATGGTTTAGTTGATTTGGATCACGTGATCACTTAGATGACTAGAGAGATGTCTGTCTAAGTGGGAGTTCTTAAGTAATATGATTAATTGAACTTAAATTTATCATGAACTTAGTACCTGATAGTATTTTGCTTATCTATGTTTGTTGTAGATAGATGGCTCGTGCTGTTGTTCCGTTGAATTTTAATGCGTTCCTTGAGAAAGCAAAGTTGAAAGATGATGGTAGCAATTACACGGACTGGGTCCGTAACTTGAGGATTATCCTCATTGCTGCACAGAAGAATTACGTCCTGGAAGCACCGCTGGGTGCCAGGCCTGCTGCTGATGCAACTGACGACGTTAAGAACGTCTGGCAGAGCAAAGCTGATGACTACTCGATAGTTCAGTGTGCCATGCTTTACGGCTTAGAACCGGGTCTTCAACGACGTTTTGAACGTCATGGAGCATATGAGATGTTCCAGGAGTTGAAGTTAATATTTCAAGCAAATGCCCGGATTGAGAGATATGAAGTCTCCAATAAGTTCTATAGCTGCAAGATGGAGGAGAATAGTTCTGTCAGTGAACACATACTCAAAATGTCTGGGTATAATAATCACTTGATTCAACTGGGAGTTAATCTTCCTGATGATAGTGTCATTGACAGAATTCTCCAATCACTGCCACCAAGCTACAAGAGCTTCGTGATGAACTATAATATGCAAGGGATGAACAAGACAATTCCCGAGCTCTTCGCAATGCTAAAAGCTGCGGAAGTAGAAATCAAGAAGGAGCATCAAGTGTTGATGGTTAACAAGACCACTAGTTTCAAGAAAAAGGGCAAAGGGAAGAAGAAGGGGAACTTCAAGAAGAACAGCAAGCAAGTTGCTGCTCAAGAGAAGAAACCCAAGTCTGGACCTAAGCCTGAAACTGAGTGCTTCTACTGCAAGCAGACTGGACACTGGAAGCGGAACTGCCCCAAGTATTTGGCGGATAAGAAGGATGGCAAGGTGAACAAAGGTATATGTGATATACATGTTATTGATGTGTACCTTACTAGAGCTCGCAGTAGCACCTGGGTATTTGATACTGGTTCTGTTGCTAACATTTGCAACTCGAAACAGGGACTACGGAATAAGCGAGCACTGGCCAAGGATGAGGTGACGATGCGCGTGGGAAACGGTTCCAAAGTCGATGTGATCGCGGTCGGCACGCTACCTCTACATCTACCTTCGGGATTAGTTTTAGACCTGAATAATTGTTATTTGGTGCCAGCGTTGAGCATGAACATTATATCTGGATCTTGTTTGATGCGAGACGGTTATTCATTTAAATCAGAGAATAATGGTTGTTCTATTTATATGAGTAATATCTTTTATGGTCATGCACCCTTGAAGAGTGGTCTATTTTTGTTGAATCTCGATAGTAGTGATACACATATTCATAATGTCGAAGCCAAAAGATGCAGAGTTAATAATGATAGTGCAACTTATTTGTGGCACTGCCGTTTAGGTCATATCGGTGTAAAGCGCATGAAGAAACTCCATACTGATGGAATTTTGGAATCACTTGATTATGAATCACTTGGTACTTGCGAACCGTGCCTCATGGGCAAGATGACTAAAACACCGTTCTCCGGTACTATGGAGAGAGCAACAGATTTGTTGGAAATCATACATACAGATGTATGCGGTCCGATGAATGTTGAAGCTCGTGGCGGATATCGTTATTTTCTCACCTTCACAGATGATTTAAGCAGATATGGGTATATCTACTTAATGAAACACAAGTCTGAAACATTTGAAAAGTTCAAAGAATTTCAGAGTGAAGTGGAAAATCATCGTAACAAGAAAATAAAATTCCTACGATCTGATCGTGGAGGAGAATATTTGAGTTACGAGTTTGGTTTACATTTGAAACAATGCGGAATAGTTTCGCAGCTCACGCCACCCGGAACACCACAACGAAATGGTGTGTCAGAACGTCGTAATCGTACTTTACTAGATATGGTGCGATTTATGATGTCTCTTACTGATTTACCGCTATCATTCTGGGGTTATGCTTTAGAGACGGCCGCATTCACATTAAATAGGGCACCATCAAAATCCGTTGAGACGACGCCTTATGAACTGTGGTTTGGCAAGAAACCAAAGTTGTCATTTCTTAAAGTTTGGGGATGCAATGCTTATGTGAAGAAACTTCAACCAGATAAGCTCGAACCTAAATCGAAGAAATGTGTCTTCATAGGATACCCAAAAGAAACATTTGGGTATACCTTCTATCACAGATCCGAAGGCAAGACATTCGTTGCTAAGAATGGATCCTTTCTAGAGAAGGAGTTTCTCTCGAAAGAAGTGAGTGGGAGGAAAGTAGAACTTGATGAGGTAACTGTACCTGCTCCCTTATTGGAAAGTAGTTCATCACATGAATCGGTTCCTGTGACACCTACACCAATTAGTGAGGAAGCTAATGATATTGATCATGAAACTTCAGATCAAGTTTCTACTGAACTTCGAAGGTCTACCAGAGTAAGATCCGCACCAGAGTGGTACGGTAATCCTATTCTGGAAATCATGTTACTTGACCATGACGAACCTACGAACTATGAGGAAGCGATGATGAGCCCAGATTCCGCAAAATGGCTAGAGGCCATGAAATCTGAGATGGGATCCATGTATGAGAACAAAGTATGGACTTTGGTTGACTTGCCCGATGATCGGCAGGCCATTGAGAACAAATGGATCTTTAAGAAGAAGACTGACGCTGATGGTAATGTAACTGTCTATAAAGCTCGACTTGTCGCAAAAGGTTTTCGACAAGTTCAAGGGGTTGACTACGATGAGACTTTCTCACCCGTAGCGATGCTTAAGTCTGTCCGAATCATGTTAGCCATTGCTGCATTTCATGATTATGAAATCTGGCAAATGGATGTCAAAACTGCATTCTTGAATGGATTTCTGGAAGAAGAGTTGTATATGATGCAGCCAGAAGGTTTTGTTGATCCAAAAGGTGCTAACAAAGTATGCAAGCTCCAGCGATCCATTTATGGACTGGTGCAAGCATCTCGGAGTTGGAATAAACGCTTTGATAGTGTGATCAAAGCATATGGTTTTATACAGACTTTTGGAGAAGCCTGTATTTACAAGAAAGTGAGTGGGAGCTCTGTAGCATTTCTGATATTATATGTAGATGACATATTATTAATTGGAAATGATATAGAATTTCTGGATAGCATAAAGGGATACTTGAATAAAAGTTTTTCAATGAAAGATCTAGGTGAAGCTGCTTACATATTGGGCATCAAGATCTATAGAGATAGATCAAGACGCTTAATAGGACTTTCACAAAGCACATACCTTGATAAAATTTTGAAAAAGTTCAAAATGGATCAGGCAAAGAAAGGGTTCTTGCCCGTGCTTCAAGGTGTGAAGTTGAGTCAAACTCAATGCCCGACCACAGCAGAAGATAGAGAGAAAATGAAAGATGTTCCCTATGCTTCAGCCATAGGCTCTATCATGTATGCAATGCTGTGTACCAGACCTGACGTATGCTTAGCAATAAGTTTGGCAGGGAGGTACCAAAGTAATCCAGGAGTGGATCACTGGACAGCGGTCAAGAACATCCTGAAATACCTGAAAAGGACTAAGGATATGTTTCTCGTATATGGAGGTGACAAAGAGCTAGTCGTAAATGGTTACGTCGATGCAAGCTTTGACACTGATCCGGACGATTCTAAATCGCAAACCGGATACGTGTTTTTATTAAACGGTGGAGCTGTAAGTTGGTGCAGTTCTAAACAAAGCGTCGTGGCGGGATCTACATGTGAAGCTGAGTACATAGCTGCTTCGGAAGCAGCAAATGAAGGAGTCTGGATGAAGGAGTTCATTACCGATCTAGGTGTCATACCTAGTGCATCGGGACCAATGAAGATCTTCTGTGACAATACTGGTGCAATTGCTTTGGCAAAGGAATCCAGATTTCACAAGAGGACCAAGCACATCAAGAGACGCTTCAATTCCATCCGGGACCAAGTCCAAGTGGGAGACATAGAAATTTGCAAGATACATACGGATCTGAATGTTGCAGACCCATTGACTAAGCCTCTCTCACGAGCAAAACATGATCAGCACCAAGACTCCATGGGTGTTAGAATCATTACTATGTAATCTAGATTATTGACTCTAGTGCAAGTGGGAGACTGAAGGAAATATGCCCTAGAGGCAATAATAAAGTTATTATTTATTTCCTCATATCATGATAAATGTTTATTATTCATGCTAGAATTGTATTAACCGGAAACATGATACATGTGTGAATACATAGACAAACATATAGTCACTAGTATGCCTCTACTTGACTAGCTCATTAATCAAAGATGGTTATGTTTCCTAACCATAGACATGTGTTGTCATTTGATTAATGGGATCACATCATTAGGAGAATGATGTGATTGACATGACCCATTCCGTTAGCCTAGCACTTGATCGTTTAGTATATTGCTATTGCTTTCTTCATGACTTATACATGTTCCTGTAACTATGAGATTATGCAACTCCCGTTTACCGGAGGAACACTTTGGGTACTACCAAACGTCACAACGTAACTGGGTGATTATAAAGGAGTACTACAGGTGTCTCCGAAGGTACATGTTGAGTTGGCGTATTTCGAGATTAGGTTTTGTCACTCCGATTGTCGGAGAGGTATCTCTGGGCCCTCTCGGTAATGCACATCACTATAAGCCTTGCAAGCAATGTGACCAATGAGTTGGTTACGGGATGATGCATTACGTAACGAGTAAAGAGACTTGCCGGTAACGAGATTGAACTAGGTATTGGATACCGACGATCAAATCTCGGGCAAGTAACATACCGATGACAAAGGGAACAACGTATGTTGTTATGCGGTTTGACCGATAAAGATCTTCGTAGAATATGTAGGAACCAATATGGGCATCCAGGTTCCGCTATTGGTTATTGACCGAGAATAGTTCTAGGTCATGTCTACATAGTTCTCGAACCCGTAGGGTCCGCACGCTTAACGTTACGATGACAGTTTTATTATGAGTTTATAAGTTTTGATGTACCGAAGTTTGTTCGGAGTCCCGGATGTGATCACGGACATGACGAGGAGTCTCGAAATGGTCGAGACATAAAGATTGATATATTGGACGACTATATTCGGACACCGGAAGTGTTCCGGACGTTGTCGGAGAAAACCGGAGTGCCGGAGGGTTACCGGAACCCCCCGGGGAGAGATAATGGGCCACATGGGCCTTGGTGGAAAGAGAGAGGGGCGGCCAGGGTGGGCCGCGCGCCCCCTCTCCCTCTGGTCCGAATTGGACTAGGAGGGGGGGGCGGCGCCCCCCTCTTTCCTTCCCCCCTCTTCCCCTTCCTTCCCCCTCCTAGTAGGAGTAGGAAAGGGGGAGTCCTACTCCTACTAGGAGGAGGACTCCTCCTCCTTGGCGCGCCCACAAGGGTCGGCCGGCCTCCCCCCTCCCTCCTTTATATACGGGGGCAGGGGGGCACCCCAGGACGCACAAAAGTTGATCTACGGATCGTTCCTTAGCCGTGTGCGGTGCCCCCCTCCACCATATTCCACCTCGGTCATATCGTCGCGGAGTTTAGGCGAAGCCCTGCGCCGGTAGAACATCATCATCATCACCACGCCGTCGTGCTGACGGAACTCATCCCCGAAGCTTTGCTGGATCGGAGCCCGGGGATCGTCATCGAGCTGAACGTGTGCTGAACTCGGAGGTGTCGTACGTTCGGTGCTTGGATCGGTCAGATCATGAAGACGTACGAGTACATCAACCGCGTTGTCATAACGCTTCCGCTTATGGTCTACGAGGGTACATGGACAACACTCTCCCCTCTCATTGCTATGCCATCACCATGATCTTGCGTGTACGTAGGAAAAGTTTTGAAATTACTACGCTCCCCAACAATTTCAGCCTCATGAGGCTGGGTCTTGCATAGAAATCTCCGCTCCACTCAGGAGGCAGCCTAGGAAGGCCGCTCACTAGGGAGGTCTTGATGTCGCCCGCCTCGCGAGGCTTGGCCCCTCGCAAGGGTCTTGTCTTGTCATGGTCGAAGCTGGGCCGTACCAGGCCATCAATGAAGCTGCATCGTGGGCTGCAGGCAGGTAGGGCTGGGTAACGTATTTCCCAGAATGCCGACAGATACCTTTCCGGGATCAAGTGCATCCTAACTCACCTGCATAGGATGTACTGATAATGACAATTAGGCTTCAAGTGCGTACTTGTTGTTGAAAGTGTTGTTCAATGGGATATATATTTTGTATTACTCACGTAGCCTACAAAGTCTGTTGCACAACCTTGTAACTTCGTACTCCATTTCTAAATTTGTACTAGTCCTCTATACTGTATATTGCGATACTCGTACTACTACCTCCCTCCTAATTTATTGGTCATCTTCGTAGTTTGTGTCAAATTTAGACCATAAATTTAACTAACTAAATGTTAATGCATGTCACAAAAAATTATATCGTTGGATTCGTATTTGAACATAGTTTCCAATGGTATAATTTTCTATGACATGCATTGACATTTTGTTAGTTAAACCTATGGTTAAAATGTGACACTAAATACGACTAGTAAGTAGTCCAATAGTACTAGTATACGTCAGTCAAATTATTCATCATATCCTCGCATTGAATTGATGTGACAACACGCTGCATATGAGATGAGACAAGAGTCCCAACATCGTGTTCGGTTCACAAAAGTGAGCCTCACCCCTCTCGTACTACAACAACACTCTCGCATTCTCTACAAAATCACTCTCCCATTCTCTCCCGGTCTCCCCTCCTCCCAACCGCCGCCTTGTTCCGATCCATTTGGTACGATGAGTGATGAGCTACTGGAGTTGCTATACTTCATTGCAAGTAGTCAAAAGGAAGACACTAAAAAAATCGATCTCAACAAAGATGCTCTTCAAGCTAGCCGGGTGAAGGAAGGAACCAGCAAGGCCGCTCCTGTGAGTATTCGTCCCATCGCCCTGTATGATGATTTCGATCTTTATGGGGGTTTTCAAGTCTTTAGAGTCTACATGTAGTAATGAAGCCGAGACCCCAGTTTGTTCGGGTATTGTGGACTTCAGATTTGGAGTACCACTTATCTGCCGAAATCTTCCATCACTTACTTAAAACAGTTGATTGATCATACATTGAGCACCATTTAACTGGAATTAACCGATGCAAGTCCAAGAAGGATTGGCCGGTGTTGCCGGCTGGCGTCAAGTTCTATCCCAGGGACCAGGAGCTGATCAAGCACCTTGAGGCCAAAGTGAGTGCTGATAGCGCGAGATCTCACTCTCTCATCGATTTGTTCATACCAACCATTGATAGCAAGCACGACATATGCTACACCCATCCTGAGAAACTTCCAGGTGAGACACCGATCGACTGTCTACTTGCACAAACATATTCCTTTGTTTATAGCACTATTTTTCTTTTTAGACGCGGACCTGGTGAAGCAATTAAAATTTCACAGCTAATAAAAAGTGAAACAAGTGACTGCAACATGCCAAAGATGTTATGAAAATGCCAACTACGTACCCTAAAACCTGTATTCGCCAATACTACAGGTATCACACTGAGTGGCCTAAGCAAACATTTATTCTAGCGCAACTCCAGAGCGTTGAAAAAGGGCACACAGATGTGTCGCAAGATACAGTCGGAGTGCGGCCTGCACATGATGTGGCATAAGACCAGCAATACCTTGCCGGTGATGGTCAACGGCCGGCAGACGGGCAGCAAAAAGGTTCTAATGCTGCACACCAACAAGAACTTCGACCAGTAGAGGACCATCTGGGTGATGCACCAGTACCACCTTGGGGACCTGGAGCAAGAGAAGGAGCGGGAGCTGGTCCTCTGCAAGATTTTCTACCAGACGAACACTAGGGCCAGGACTAAAAAGATTACAAGTTAGTTTGGTATTGGTACTTGTACTACCTGGTCATCTGCAAGCTGGTATTGTTGTTAAGGATCTTTTGATATGAACTTGGCATTTGCTTCCAACCATCATGTCGAGGGTCGACGTGGATATAAAGCTGAATCATTTGTTTCAAAACGAATTTTCAGGCACCTGATTTCTATTTGATGGGTAGCATAAGCACCTGTCTGTTTGAATTCCCAGTTCTCCAAAAAAGTTACATCCTCGAAATATGCAAGGGATCCACCCGGTTTCATAGGCTGATAGTTGGATGCAGCATGTTGGAACTGGGTTCTGTCATACCAAGCCCAGCTGCAAATTGTTAAAGGAGATGAGTGATACGTCTCCAACGTATCTACTTTTCCAAACACTTTTCCCTTGTTTTGGACTCTAACTTGTATGATTTGAATGAAACTAACTCGGACTGACGCTGTTTTCAGCAGAATTACCATGATGTTGTTTCATGTGTAGAAAACAAAAGTTCTCGGAATGACCTGAAAATCCTCGGAGACAAGTTTCAGAAAATATAAAAAATACTAGCAAAAGATGAAAACCAAGGGGGCCACACCATGTCCATAAGGGTGGGGGCGAGCCCACCCCCTCTGGGCATGCCCCCCTGTCTCATGGCCCCCCTGCAGCTCCGCCGACCTCAACTCCAACTCCATATATTCCGTCTCGTGGAGAAAAAAATCAAAGAGGAAGTTTCATCGCGTTTTACAATACGGAGCCACTGCCAAGCCCTAATCTCTCTCGGGAGGGCTGATCTGGAGTCCGTTCGGGGCTCCGGAGAGGGGGATTCGTCACCAACGTCATCATCAACCATCCTCCATCACCAATTTCATGATGCTCACCGCCGTGCGCGAGTAATTCCATCGTGGGCTTGCTGGACGGTGATGGGTTGGATGAGATATATCATGTAATCAAGTTAGTTTTGTTAGGGTTTAATCCCTAGTATCCACTATGTTCTGAGATTGATGTTGCTATGACTTTGCTATGCTTAATGCTTGTCACTAGGGCCCGAGTGCCATGATTTCAGATCTGAACCTATTATGTTTTCATGAATATATGTGTGTTCTTGATCTTATCTTGCAAGTCTATAGTCACCTATTATGTGTTATGATCCGACAACCCCGAAGTGACAATAATCGGGATACTTCTCGGTGATGATCATAGTTTGAGGAGTTCATGTATTCACCATGTGTTAATGCTTTGGTCCGGTTCTCTATTAAAAGGAGGCCTTAATATCCCTTAGTTTCCACTAGGACCCCACTGCTACGGGAGGGTAGGACAAAATATGTCATGCAAGTTCTTTTCCATAAGCACGTATGACTATATTCGGAATACATGCCTACATTACATTGATGAATTGGAGCTAGTTCTGTGTCACCCTATGTTATAGCTATTACATGAGGAATCACATCCGACATAATTATCCATCACTGATCCAATGCCTACGAGCTTCTCATATATTGTGCTTCGCTTATTTACTTTTCTGTTGCTACTGTTACAATCACTACAAAACCCAAAAATATTACTTTTGCTATCTTTATCTTTACCACTGTTATCATTACTATCATACTACTTGCTACTAAATACCTTACTGCAGATACTAAGTTATCCAGGTGTGGTTGAATTGACAACTCAACTGCTAATACTCAAGAATATTCTTTGGCTCCCCATGTGTCGAATCAATAAATTTGGGTTGAATACTCTACCCTCGAAAGCCGTTGCGATCCTCTACACTTGTGGGTTATCAATGAGCGATGGATTTGGGCCTTCCAGAACAGTTAAGTGTCGCAACCTCAATCGTGAAGCGCCTCCCATGGACTGAAAAAGGCCTAGTCAGTTATTATTAGTTGAAATATGTAAAATATTCCATAATGAAAAGAAATATGTAAAATGCAATGAATTTAGTCCGCTTTCACTGAAAACCATCCGATTTGCATGAAATTCGTCCGAGGAACCACAAGAGGGCTGTCCATACAGAGCCTAGCCGTACGAAACTAGCAGGTCCATGGCCGTACGCAAGCAAGTGTACACACTTATGATCACGATGAGAAAATGATGCTGACGTATGAGACGGTGAAACCCATGAAGTTTTCAACGTAGTTAATAAATGAGAGAATTCTGCAAGTACAAACTGATAACGGGGATCCAGCAGGTATATTGTTTTTTCAGGTTGAGCAAGTTTCAACTGGGATGTAGACTGCCCAGGCTTGGTTTTGTTTTTAATAGGCCCATCCCATGACGACAATGGGGCACAAATATCTAGCAGGTATCAACTAGCCTCTGGCCCGCTAGCCTTAGTTATATTTTCTCTTAGAACATCTGCACGCAGTTTTTTTATTGAATGAAACACACAACCCAGTTCTATTTTCCTCTTGAAACGCCATGTCCTACTTCCGTTTTCTAATCTCTACCTGTAGTTTTACTAGTTCATATACATGTATTATTATATTCAAAATACATAAAGTTTTCTTTTCATCTTTACATCCTTATCTTTTTGTTGTTGTTTTCTCTCCCAGCGCTGATTTTTTTACCACTAGTTTTCCCTAAAACCAACTCAATTGTCCCACGTCTTATTAGCTTATAAAAATAAAACAATATTTTATGTGGCAAATCAATTAGTTCTTAAAGAATAAACGTTTATCATTTCTGGACTAGAACAGTTCGGACTCCACCGAAATATGCAAAATTAGGTTGAACTCTTTGACCGTGGTCCTAGGCAGAAAATGGGTTGTAATAAATTCCTTAAGAATTAACAAATGGGATTCAAATTATTAAAAACATAGCAAATGGGCTCTAGTTGTGTGCCACAGATTTGGAGGTTGACTTGTGGGCCTACTAAGTTCATGCGTACACAAGGTTTCTCAGAAAAAGAAACTTAGTTGACTCTACCAGCGTCATACCGTTAGATGTCAATCTAACGGAAATCATGCACATCTTACCAAGTTAAATGATATAGCCACCCTGTTTACTAATGATGAGACGTCTCGCTATTATTATATACTTAAGATATTTCCGTTCTCATTAAAGGGTGATGCTAAGACTTGGTTTAATTCTCTTGATCCTGGTTGTGTGCGTAGTCCCCAGGACATGATTTATTACTTCTGTGCTAAATATTTTCCTGCTCATAAGAAACAAGCTGCCTTGCGGGAAATATATAACTTTGTGCAAATCGAAGAAGAGAGTCTCCCACAAGCTTGGGGGAGGCTTCTCCGATTACTTAATGCTTTGCCTGATCATCCTCTTAAGAAAAATGAAATACTTGATATCTTTTATAATGGACTAACTGATGCTTCCAAGGACCACTTGGATAGTTGTGCTGGTTGTGTTTTCAGGGAAAGAACAGTCGACGAAGCTGAATTATTATTGAACAATATGTTGACTAATGAAAATAATTGGACTCTTCCTGAGCCAATTCCTGAGGCAATTCCTGAACCAATTGAGCCAACTCCTGAGCCTATTCCTAAACCTACTCCGAAGAAGAGAGGTGTTCTATTTCTCAGTCCTGAAGATATGCAAGAGGCAAAGAAATCAATGAAAGAGAAAGGTATTGAAGCTGAAGACGTTAAGAATTTACCTCCTATTGAAGAAATACATGGTCTTAATATACCGCCTGTCGAAGAAACACATTGTCTTGATAACCCGACACAGGTAGTGAAGGTAAATTCTCTCTATAGATATGATAAAGATGAAATCCCGTCTACTAAATTTCATAGTCCATGCTTAGATGAATTTGATGATTTCATGGATAGACAAGCAAATTTCAATGATTATGTTAGTAGACAATTAAAGAATAATGCTTATATGATAGGACGCTTGAATGATTATATAGCTAGAGTTAAAGATGAACTTAAACTCACTAGTAAATATGCTTCTATGGTTGCTACTCAAGCTGAGCAAGTACTTAAAGCTCAGAATAAATTGCTAGTTGAATTAAATAACAAACATGACTTTGCTGTTAGAGTGGCTACTAAAACTGGTAAAATGACTCAGGAACCTTTGTATCCTGAAGGCCACCCTAAGATAATTGAACAAGATTCTCAGAATAATAATCTAGATGCTCCTAGTTCTTCTAAGAAGAATAAAAAGAAAAATGATAGGACTTTGCAAACTTCTAGTGAACCTAATGTAGAAACACCTGAGAATCCTAATAATATTTCTATCTCTAATGATGAAACACAATCCGGAAATGAACATGAACCTGATGACAATGCTAATAATGATGCTCATGTAGATGCTCAACCTAGTAATGACAATGATATAGAAATTGAACCTGCAGTTGGTGTTGATAACCCACAATCAAGAAACCAACGTTATGATAAGAGAGATTTTGTTGCTAGGAAGCATGGTAGAGAAAGAGAACCATGGGTTCAGAAACCCATGCCCTTTCCTCCTAAACCATCCAAGACAAATGATGATGAGGACTTTGAGCATTTTGCTGAAATGATTAGACCTATTTTCTTACGCATGCGCTTAACTGATATGCTTAAAACAAACCCTTATTCCAAATATATGAAAGATATCATCACTAATAAGAGGAAAATACCTGAAGCTGAGATTTCTACCATGCTTGCCAACTATACCTTCAAGAGTGGAATACCTAAGAAACTTGGTGATCCCGGAGTACCCACTATACCTTGCTCTATTAAAAGAAATTATGTTAAAACTGCTTTATGTGATTTAGGAGCCGGTGTTAGTGTTATGCCTCTTTCCTTGTATCGTAGACTTGAATTAAGTAAGTTGACACCCACTGAGATATCCTTGCAAATGGCTGATAAATCAACTGCTATACCTGTCGGCATTTGTGAGGACGTGCATGTTGTTGTTGCGAACGTTACTATCTTAACAGACTTTGTCATTCTTGATATTCCTAAGGACGACAGTATGTCGATTATCCTCGGTAGACCCTTTTTAAATACTGCAGGTGCTGTTATTGATTGCAACAAAGGCAATGTCACCTTTCATGTTAATGGAAATGAGCACACGGTACATTTTCCAAGGAAACAACCTCAAGTTCATAGTATAAATTATGTTGAGAAAATTCCATCAATCATTATTGGAGGTTTTGAATTTACTCTCCCTACTGTCAAGAAAAAGTATGGTATTCTTATTGTTGGGGATGTTCATATCCCCGTTGAGGTAACCTAGTGTCACTTCGAAATTTCACCGGTTTCGTGTTATTTGGAATGAGTTTGTTAACAAGACTTGATCAACCTTGTTAGTGGATTCATTTTGATGATCATGAGATGGATGAAACTAGAAGGCACAACCTTCTATACCCTCTTTTTACTTTCTGTTATTTAAAATAAATAAAGCAAAAATAGTATTATCTGTCTGTTTTCTGAGTTATCCATGCAATAAAAAAATCCCCGTAAATAAAAGTGCTCCAAATGCCCTGCAAATTTAGTATGGTTTTTTATGGAATATTTGAGGATTTTAGGCACTGAAATCACTGCAGGAGGGGCAAGCACCAGGCCACGAGAGTGGAGGGCGTGCGCCCCTGTCTCGTGGGCCCCTGGTGGCCCCCCTCCACTTATGCCAACACCCACACACTCCATCTTCTTCCCAAAAAAATCCCCATCCATCTCAAGCATGAGTTCTAGCTCATTTTGCTTCGATTTTCGATCTCCTTGCTCAGATCTCCATTCACAAAACTACTTTGGGAGATTGTTGCTTGGTATGTGGCTCCTCCATTGGTCCAATTAGTTCTTGTTCTAGTGCTTTATTCATTGCAAATCCTTGCTGCCGTGGTGACCCTGTTCTTGAGCTTGCATGTTAAATTTATGAGGTTCCAAGTAATTCTAATGCATGATATAGGCTCTAGGCACTTGTAGGAGTAGTTGCTTTCAATCTTGTTTAGTTTTATTCACTTTTATTTTGAAGTTACTAAAATTTCAGAAATTTTCAGAAAATGTTAAAGAGATTTTTGAGGGGCTCTTCTAGCCAAGGCTCCGAGGAAAAACAAGCTAAAGAGAAGGAAAAGGCCAAATATAATCTTCCTCGCATAGCGGAAATACGGCCGTGTGAATGGCCATGCGATAATTTCTTGAGCGAAGCTGGAATCCACGAAGACTTTTATTCTTTGATCGATAACGCAGGCCTCACTGATTTCCTCCATGACCGGATCGATCAGTATCTCTTACTTACCAATACTTTCGTGCAAAACTTTTATTATTATCCTAAGAAGTCACCGCCTTCAGTATCATTTCATTTATATGATGAATTCAGGGAAATGTCTTTACATGATTTTTGTGCGGTATGTAGGATACCCTTTGAGAGAAAATTAGAGGAAGCTTTGTTAACACTATCACTGTAGGGGATCCAAAAGAAGGGTTCCGGAGCGAGAATCTCTAGCATACATTTTCCTGCTTTACGCTACTTTGCCATATTTGCTAGCAGATGCTTGATTGGTCGTGGAAATAGTGAAAACTTTAGTGTCCCAGATATTATTATTCTATTCCATGCCTTTTTTGGTGATAATAGTTTTAGTATGGGTGTCGTTATTGCTAAACGTTTAAACCTGAATCGTACAAAAGGCCCCATCTTTGGAGGTATCTATGCTGCACGTCTTGCTAGACATTTTGGGATACCTATTAGGCACTATGAGGAAGAGGAGACAATTTTGCCTTCTTATATTTTAGATTACAGGAGTATGGTAGCACACGAGTTTATTGTTCAAAATGATGATAAGACGCTCCTGTATAACTTGAGATTTAATAAGAAACACAATGAGACTATTATTCTGCCTGCACCTTTGTTGTTTGATTTGACTGCAGATAATTATCTTGTCACGCCGGAAATGGTGTACGCTCACTGAGGCCAAGCATCCACTCCAGAGCCTGAGCCAGAGCCGGAAACTTCACCGGACCCTTATCGTGCATCATCTTATCAGTGGGATCCGGAGGAGACAGCCATCCAATGGTATCCTAATTTCACCTCTTAGTACACCGGGAGAGTAGTCGCGGTCCGTGGCATTAGACCAACTTAGGCCAAAAGCCTAAGCTTGGGAGAGTACGTATTTCTCACCGACTTTACATTCATGTTCACACACTATTCTAGTCGTTGGTGCTCATACTCTTTCATTGTATTATCCATGCTAGTTTAATTCTCTTTTTCTAGTTTTCTTCTTGTGTGTTTGATAAACCTTAAGAAAAACCAAAAAATTAGTTAGTTTACTTTCCATGCTTGTAGTAGAAATTAAATGAAAACCCAAAAAGATTTCTCGTTCTTCTTTTACTTGTTGGGAGCTTTCCCGTGTAAATAGTTTTATTTTCTTTTCTTTCCTTTGGGGGGTTGAGAGTAGAAGACCATATTGAAAATGTTTAGTGGCTCTCATACGCATGATTGTTTATTTAACTTAGAGCCCATATTACTTTGTCTTCTCTCTTGAGTTGAATGCTTGCAGATTCCAGCTTAGTCCAATGCACGTACACTCTTATTATTATACACATCGTTCGGTCGTGCGAGTGAAAGGCAATAATGATGATATATGATGAACTAATTGAGATAAGAAAAGCTGGTATGAACTCGACCTCTCTTGGTTTTGTAAATATGATGAGTTCATCGTTCCCGATTCAGCTTATTCTGAAGTAAACATATTTGCAATGACATTTAGAGATTATAGTTGCTTGTGCCATGCTTGATTAGCTATGAGTTATAATGGTTTACCTTGCGTGCCAACATGCTATTATAATGATTATGATGTGGTATGATGGGATGGTATCCTCCTTTCAATGAATTGAGTGACTTGACTTGGCACATGTTCACGCATGTAGTTGAAACAAAATCAACATAGCCTTCACGATATTTATGTTCATGGTGGATTATATCCTACTCATGTATGTACTCGGTGTGAATTAATTTTAATGCATGTTTATGACTGTTGTCGCTCTCTCAGCTGGTCGCTTCCTAGTCTTTTGCTAGCCTTCACCTGTATTAAGCGGGAATACTGCTTGTGCATCCAAACTCCTTAAACCCCAAAGTTATTCCATATGAGTCCACCATACCTTCCTATATGCGGTATTTACCTGCCATTCCAAGTAAATTTGTATGTGCCAAACTCCAAACCTTCAAATGAAATTCTGTTTTGTATGCTCGAGCAGCTCATGTTTCAGCTAGGGCTGCCTATATCTTCCATGCTAGGTGGGTTATTCTCAAGAGGAGTGGACTCCGCTCCTCATTCACGAGAAAGGGCCGGTAACCGGGATGCCCAGTCCCATGATCCAAAAAGATCAAAGAAAATCAATATAATTAAACAAAACTCCCCCAGGATTGTTGTTAGTTGGAGGCACTCGTTGTTTCGACCAAGCCATGGATTGATGCTTGTTGGTGGTGGGGGAGTATAAACTTTTACCATTCTGCGTGGGAACTGCCTATAATGCATGTAGTATGGAAGATAAAGCCATCTCATAGTTGTTGCGTTGACAGTGAAAGTATGCCGCCCAAAATATTATTCAATCTCTATTTTAAAATCGAGCTCTGGCACCTCTACAAATCCCCGCTTCCCTCTGCGAAGGGCCTATCTATTTACTTTTATGTTGAGTCAGCACCTTCTTATTAAAAAGCACCCGCTGGAGAGCACGCTGTTATTTGCATGTATTATTATTGGTTTATATTGGGTATGACTTGACTAGATCTCTTTTACCATGAATTACAATGTTTAGTCAGTCCTTGATCTTTAAAGGTGCTCTGCATTTATGTTTTGCGGTCTCAGAAAGGGCTAGCGAGATACCATTTTGTTATATCATGTTATGATTGTTCTGAGAAAGTGTTGTCATCCGAGTTTTATTATTATGGCTCGCTAGCTAATTATGCCATTGATATGAGTAATTATGAGACCAAGGTGTTATTGTGAGTATGGTTAGTTCATAATATATGTTGAAACTTGAATGCTAGCTTTACATGTTTACAACAACAAGAGCAAATGGAGTTTGTATAAGTTTTTCATTATCACTTTCAGTTTATCAACTGAATTGCTTGAGGACAAGCAAAGGTTTAAGCTTGGGGGAGTTGATACGTCTCCAACGTATCTACTTTCCAAACACTTTTGCCCTTGTTTTGGACTCTAACTTGTATGATTTGAATGAAACTAACCCTGACTGACGCTATTTTCAGCAGAATTACCATGATGTTGTTTCATGTGTAGAAAACAAAAGTTCTTGGAATGACCTAAAAATCCTCGGAGACAAGTTCCACAAATATAAAAAATACTGGCAAAAGATGAAGACCAGGGGGGCCACACCATGTCCATGATGGTGGGGGGCGCGCCCCTGTCTCGTGGGCCAACTGCAGCTCCGCCGACCTCAACTCCAACTCCATATATTCTGTCTCACGGAGAAAAAAAATCAGAGAGGAAGTTTCATCGCGTTTTACGATACAGAGCTGCCGCCAAGCCCTAATCTCTCTCGGGAGGGCTGATCTGGAGTCCGTTCGGGGCTCCGGAGAGGGGGATTTGTCGCTATCGTCATCGTCAACCATCCTCCATCACCAATTTCATGATGCTCACCGCCGTGCATGAGTAATTCCATCGTAGGCTTGCTGGACGGTGATGGGTTGGATGAGATTCATCATGTAATCAAGTTAGTTTTGTTAGGGTTTGATCCCTAGTATCCACTATGTTCTGAGATTGATGTTGCTATGACTTTGCTATGCTTAATGCTTGTCACTAGGGCCCGAGTGCCATGATTTCAGATCTGAACCTATTATGTTTTCATGAATATATGTGTGTTCTTGATCATATCTTGCAAGTCTATAGTCACCTATTATGTGTTATGATCCGACAACCCCGAAGTGACAATAATCGTGATACCTCTCGGTGATGACCATAGTTTGAGGAGTTCATGTATTCACCATGTATTAATGCTTTGGTCCGGTTTTCTATTAAAAGGAGGCCTTAATATCCCTTAGTTTCCACTAGGACCCCGCAGCTACGGTAGGGTAGGACAAAAGATGTCATGCAAGTTCTTTTCCATAAGCACGTATGACTATATTCGGAATACATGCCTACATTACATTGATGAATTGGAGGTAGTTCTGTGTCACCCTATGTTATAGCTATTACATGAGGAATCGCATCCGACATAATTATCCATCGCCGATCCAATGCCTACGAGCTTCTCATATATTGTGCTTCACTTATTTACTTTTCTGTTGCTACTGTTACAATCACTACAAAACCCAAAAAATATTACTTTTGCTGTCTTTATCTTTACCACTGTTACCATTACTATCATACTACTTGCTACTAAATACCTTGCTGCAGATACTAAGTTATCCAGGTGTGGTTGAATTGACAACTCAACTGCTAATACCCAAGAATATTCTTTGGCTCCCCTTGTGTCGAATCAATAAATTTGGGTTGAATACTCTACCCTCGAAAGTTGTTGCAATCCCCTACACTTGTGGGTTATCAATGAGCGATGGATTTGGGCCTTCCAGAACAGTTAAGTGTCGCAACCTCGATCGTGAAGCGCCTCCCATGGACTAAGAAAGGCCTAGTCAGTTATTATTAGTTGAAATATGTAAAATATTCCATGATGAAAAGAAATATGTAAAATGCAATGAATTTAGTCCGCTTTCACCGAAAACCATCCGATTTGCATGAAATTCGTCTGTGGAACCACAAGAGGGTTGTCCATACAGAGCCTAGCCGTACGAAACCAGCAAGTCCATGGCCGTACGCAAGCAAGTGCACACACTTATTATCACGACGGGAAAATAATGCTGACGTATGAGACGGTGAAACCCATGAAGTTTTTAACGTAGTCAATAAATGAGAGAATTCTGCAAGTACAGACTGATAACAGGGATCCAACAGGTATATTGTTTTTTCAGGTCGAGCAAGTTTCAACTGGGATGTATACTGCCCACGCTTGGTTTTGTTTTTAACAGGCCCAACCCATGACGACAATGGGGCACAAAGATCTAGCAGGTATCAACTAGCCTCTGGCCCGCTAGCCTTAGTTATATTTTCTCTTAGAACATCTACACGTAGTTTTTTTATTGAATGAAACACACAACCCAGTTCTATTTTCCTCATGAAACACCATGTCCTACTTCCGTTTTCTAATCTCTACCTATAGTTTTACTAGTTCATATACACGTATTATTATATTCAAAATACATAAAGTTTCCTTTTCATCTTTACGTCCTTATCTTTTTGTTGTTGTTTTCCCTCCCAGCGCTGATTTTTTTACCATTAGTTTTCCCTAAAACCAACTCAATTGTCCCACGTCTTATTAGCTTATAAAAATAAAACAATATTTTATTTGGCAAATCAATTAGTTCTTAAAGAATAAATGTTTATCATTTCTGGATTAAAACAGTTCGGACTCCACCGAAATATGCAAAATTAGGTTGAACTTTTTGACCGTGGTCCTTGGCAAAAAATGGGTTGTAATAAATTCCTTCAGAATTAACAAATGGGCTTCAAATTATTAAAAACATAGCAAATGGGCTCTAGTTGTCTGCCACAGATTTGGAGGCTGACTTGTGGGCCTACTAAGTTCATGCGTACACAAGGTTTCTCAGAAAAAGAAACTTAGTCGACTCTACCAGCGTCATACCGTTAGATGTCAATCTAACGGCAATCATGCTTCTTCAGTCTCTGATCTTCCTTCTCCAGCCGCACAAACCAACACCGGCGGAACTGCCTGCTCCTGCCTCCCGTGGCCGGCTGTGCTGCCGGGCAGGCCTCACGGCCCCACCATACTTGCATCACTGGCCTGGCTTTCCCTCTACTCACCCACACCTCTTATATTCTCCAGCGACGGCAACCTCACACTGCGACCGAACAAGTAAACCCTAGTACCCACTCAGCGTGGGAAATAACTGCCGAGTCTTCCCCAGCTCCGGGTCGTTCCCTTACTTGGCCTCGCCGTTGTCCATCGCCTTGGTGCTCTCGGCATGGCGTGGTCAATGAATAACATCCATCGGAAGAGGACTGTACATGGAGAGGCTGACAGCTGGGTCCATGGACGCACGCAAGGAAGTGCCTCCTTTTTTGTAAGTAGGAAGTGCCTCCTTATTACGCGCAAAATAATGATTCCTCCTCCTGGCAGCTGGGACCGACTGGAAGGGCCTCTGTATTTCATGAAAAAAACATCCCCCGCTCACATCTCGGATCCACCAGCTATTACACACAAAAATAATGAATACCCCCGCTGCTAGGTCGGTCCCACCATATTTGAAGGCTGACTTGTGGGCCTACTAAGTTGACGCAGACACAGGGCTTTGTCAACTTAGTCAATTTAAATGATTCTAGCTGCGGTGACCGTACGATGTCCATCCAATGGCCATCGTGCTTCTTCAACCTCTGGTCTTCTTGCTCTAGCCACCCAAACCAACATCGATTGTGCCGCCTGCTCCTGCCTCCCGTGGTCGGCTGTGCTACCATGCAGGCCTCACATCCCCACCCTACTCCCACCGTTGGCCAGGTCTTCCCTCTACTCACCCACACCCCCTGTTATTCTCCGATGACGGCAGCCTCAAACCGCAGCTGAAGCAGCCAACCCTCATGCTCCTCTCCGCGTGGGCATCCACTACTACGTATTCCCCAGCTCCGGGTCGTTCCCTTCCTAGGTTGCACTGTCATCCACCACCTTGGTGCTCTCGGGCGGTACGGCGTCGTTAACGCGGACAACGAACAACAACCATCAGAAGAGGACTGTAAGTGGAGAGGCTGACAACTGTGTCCATGGCCTCACGCAAGGAAGTGCCTCCTTAATACGCACAAAATAACGATTCCTCCACCCGGCTTTATCTTCGCATGAAAGGAACTGCCTTCTTACCCCCCGACAGCTGGGACCGACCCGGTCGAGGCGTATGCTACGTCTTGAGATAGTGTTGGTTTTCCCCGAAGAGGAGAGGGTGATGCAGCAAGTGTAGCGTAAGTATTTCCCTCAGTTTTGAGAACCAAGGTATCAATCCAGTAGGAGGCTCCTCAAAAGTCCCACGCACCTACACAAACAAACCGAGAACTCGCAACCAACGCAATAAAGGGGTTGTCAATCCCTTCACGGCCACTTACGAAAGTGAGATCTGATAGAGATAAAAAGATAAGATAAATATATTTTTGGTATTTTATAATATAGATGGAAAAAGTAAAGATGCAAATAAAAGTAGATTGAAAGCAAATATGATAAGAGATAGATCCGGGGGCCATAGGTTTCACTAGAGGTTTCTCTCAAGATAGCATAAGTATTACGGTGGGTGAACAAATTACTGTCGAGCAATTGATAGAAAAGCGCATAGTTATAAGATTATCTAGGCATGATCATGTATATAGGCATCACGTCCATGACAAGTAGACCGACTCCTGCCTGCATCTACTACTATTACTCCACACATTGACCGACTCCTGCCTGCATCTAGAGTATTAAGTTCATAAGAACAGAGTAACGCATTAAGAAAGATGACATGATGTAGAGGGATAAACTCAAGCAATATGATATAAACCCCATCTTTTTATCCTTGATGGCAACAATATAATACGTGCCTTGCAACCCTTTCTGTCACTGGGTAAGGACACTACAAGATTGAACCCAAAGTTAAGCACTTCTCCCATGGCAAGAAAGATCAATCTAGTAGGCCAAACCAAACCGATAATTCGAAGAGACTTGCAAAGATAACTCAATCATACATAAAAGAATTCAGAGAAGATTCAGATATTTCTCATAGATAAACTTGATCATAAACCCACAATTCATCGGATCTCAACAAACACACCGTAAAAAGAGTTTACATCGAATAGATCTCCACAAGAGAGGGGGAGAACATGGTATTAAGATCCAAAAAGAGAGAAGAAGCCATCTAGCTAATAACTATGGACCCGTAGGTCTGTGGTAAACTACTCACAACTCATCGGATGGGCAAGGATGTTGATGTAGAAGCCCTCCATGGTCGATTCCCCCTCCGGCAGAGTGTCGGCGAAGGCTCCAAGATGGTATCTCGCGGATACAGAAGGTTACGGCGGTGGAAATTGTGTTTCGTGGTGCTCCTGGATGTTTTCGGGGTACGTAGGTATATAGGAGGAAGAAGTACGTCGGTGGCCGCCTGAGGGGCCCATGAGGCAGGGGGGCGCGCCCTACAGGGGGGGCGGCCTCCTATCTCGTGGCTTCCTCGGCAGCTTCTTGACTTGCACTCCAAGCTCTCCAGATCACGTTCGTTCCAAAAATCACGCTCCCGAAGGTTTCATTCCGTTTGGACTCCGTTTGATATTCCTTTTCTTCGAAATACTGAAATAGGCAAAAAACAACAATATGGGTTGGGCCTCCGGTTAGTAGGTTAGTCCCAAAAATGATATAAATGTGTAAAATAAAGCCCATAAACATCCAAAAGGGGTAATATAATAGCATGGAACAATCAAAAAGTATAGATACGTTGGAGACGTATCAAGCATCCCCAAGCTTAATTCCTGCTCGTCCTCAAGTAGATAAATGATAAAAAGAGAATTTTTGATGTGGAATGCTACCTAGCATAATTCATAATGTAATTTTCTTTATTGTGGCATGAATGTTCAGATCCAAACGAATACAAAATAAAAGTTCATATTGATAAAAGAAATAGTAACACTTCAAGCATACTAATCAAAGTAATCATGTCTTCTCAAAATAACATGGCAAAAGAAAGTTCATCCCTACAAAATCATATAGTTAGGCTATACTTCATTTTCGTCACACAAAGATGTTCCCAACTTCTATACCCCGGATGATAAGCCAAGCAATTGTTTCATACTTAAATAATCTCAAACTTTTTCAACCTTCACGCAATACATGAGCGCGAACCATGGATATAGCACTATGGGTGGAATAGAATATGATGATGGGGATTGTGTGGAGAAGACAAAAAAGGAGAAAGTCTCACATTGACGAGGATAATCAACGGGCTATGGAGATTCCCATCAATTGATGTCAACATGAGGAGTAGGGATTGCCATGCAACGGATGCACTAGAGCTATAAATAAATGCTCAACAAAAGAAAACTAGTGGGTGTGCATCCAACTTGCTTGCTCACGAAGACCTAGGGCATTTGAGGAAGCCCATCGTAGGAATATACAAGCCAAGTTCTATAATGGAAAATTCCCACTAGTATGAAAAAGACAACTTATGAGACTCACTATATGAAAAACATGGTGCTACTTTGAAGCACAATATTTGAGACTCACTACATGAATAACAAGGTGCTATTTTGAAGCACAAGTGTGGAAAAAGAGATAGTAGCATTGCCCTTTTTATTTTTATTTTTTTATTTTTTATTTTTTTCCTTTTTCTTTTTTTCTTTTCCTTTTTTTCTTGTGCCTTTCTTTTTTTCTTTTGGCATTTCTTCCTTTTTTTATTTGGGCAATGCTCTAAAAATGATGATCATCACACTTCTATTGATTACAACATATGAATTACAACTCGAAACTAGAACAAGATATGACTCTATATGAATGCCTCTGGTGGTGTACCGGGATGGTGCAATGAATCAAGAGTGACATGTATGAAAAATAATGCATGGTGGCTTTGCCACAAATACGATGTCAACTACATGATTATGCAATGGCAATATGACAAAAGTAATGTATGTCATGATGATGATAAACGGAACGGTGGAAAGTTGCATGGCAATATATCTTGGAATGGCTATGGAAATGCCATAATAGCTAGGTATGGTGGCTGTTTTGAGAAGGATATAAGGAGGTTTATGTGTGATAGAGCGTATCGTATCACGGGGTTTGGATGCGCCGGTGAAGTTTGCACCAACTCTCAAGGTGAGAAAAGGTAATGCACGGTACCGAAGACGCTAGCAAAGGCGGAAAGGTAAAAGTGCGTATAATCCATGGACTCAACATTAGTCAAAAGAACTCATATAATTATTGCAAAAATTTAGAAGTCATCAAAAACTAAGTACTACGCGCATGCTCCTAGGGGGATAGATTGGTAGGAAAAGACCATCGCTCGTCCCCGACCGCCACTCATAAGGATGCACAAGCCAGGTACACTTCATGTTTCAAATTTGTTACACAACTTTAACCATACGTGCATGCTACGGGACTTTCTAACTTCAACACAAGCATTCTTTAAATTCATAATCACCCAACTAGCATGACTTTAATATCACTACCTCCATATCTCAAAACTATTATCAAGCATCAAGTTGATCATAGCATCCAATTCACTTCATATGATAGTTTTTATTATACCCAACTTGGATGCTCATCATTCTAGGACCAACTTTATGATAATAGCAAATACCATGATGTTCTAAAAGACTCTCAAAATAATAAAAGTGAAGCATGAGAGACTAGCAATTTCTTCAAAATTAAGATACCACCATGCTCTAAAAGATATAAGTGAAGCACTAGAGCAAAAACTATTAAGCTCAAGAGATATAAGTGAAGCACATAGAGTATTCTAGCAAATTCTAATCAAATAGGCTTCTACCAAAAGGTGTGTACAGCAAGGATGATTCTGGCAAACTAAAAAGAAAAGACTAATATAATACACGACGCTCCAAGCAAAACACATATCATGTGGTGAATAAAAATATAGCTCCAAGTAAAGTTACCAATGGACGAAGACGAAAGAGGGGATGCCTTCCCGGAGCATCCCCAAGCTTAGGATTTTGGCTGTTCTTGAATATCTTGGGGTGCCTTGAGCATCCCCAATCTTAGGATCTTGCCACTCTTTATTCCATAGTCCATAAAAGCTTTACCCAAAACTTGAAAACTTCACAACACAAAACTCAACAGGAAATCTTATAAGCTCCGTTAGTGAAAGAAAACAAAATCACCACAAAAGGTACCGCAATGAACTCATTCTTTTTTTTGTTAAACCTACTGTATTCCAACTTCCTTATGGTTTATAAACTAATTTACTAGCCATAGATGCATTGAAATAAGCAAACAACACACGAAAAATAGAATCTGTCAAAAACAGAACAGTGTGTAGCAATCTGTAACTAACGCAAACTTCTGGAACTTTAAAAATCTACCAAAATAGTAAGTGCTAGAATTTTTTTTATTGATCAGCAGCAAAACTAATCAATGCAAAAGCTCGTTTCTGTGATTTATTGAA
Organism: Triticum aestivum; assembly: GCF_018294505.1. NCBI lineage: Eukaryota > Viridiplantae > Streptophyta > Magnoliopsida > Poales > Poaceae > Triticum > Triticum aestivum. Next base: position 458,326,323 of record NC_057798.1, on the reverse strand, counting down.
TTTTTTCTCGTGAGTGAAAGTTTCTGTTTTTCAGCAGAATCAAATCAACTATCATCATAGTTTATCCTATAGGTTCTACTTGGCACAAACACTAAATAAAACATGAAAACACATCAAAACAGAAAGTAGAAACAAAATTTAACACTAAACAGGAACAAAAACAAAGAACATAAAGAAAATTGGGTTGCCTCCCAACTAGCGCTATCATTTAACGCCCCTAGCTAGGCATAAAAGCGAAGATAGATCTAAGTAGTGCCATCTTTGGCACTTGAAAAGGAAAAAAGAGGATCTCCTTTCTATGGCATTCATCCTTCTATTCAGGGTAAGAACATTGCCATTAATGGATGAAGTAAGATTAAGCATGTTACGGAAATTTGCATCTAAGCTAGACTTCATCTCTTTGATAATTTCGTTTTGATAAAAGCACAAGAGAGTAGTTGATTCAACTTTATCATTTAAAGGGTGCACAAATATGGTGTTCATTTTTTTCATAGGTATCTATAGCATCCCCTTCAAGGAAACCTTCTTCAAAAATAGAATCTAGAACTTGTTTGAAAGAAGCGGGCAAGCCAACATAGAAACTTTTTAAGTAAACATCAATTTGATATTGTGGCACATAGCTAGCCCGAATCCTTAATAACCTATCACAAGCATCTTTTAAAGATTCATCAAGCAAATAGCGAAAAATTTCGGAGTCATCTTCATCAAAATTACTTAAGCTCTCATTGGTGACCCCGGTGGGTCTTTCCATAGCATCATTGTTTATGAGCTTAGAGAGGATAGGGGGGTTATCCAAGGCACTAGAACTTGGGAGAAATCCCTTAGTTCGTTTTGATTCGGCCATGGCAATGGGAAGGCAAACAAAAAGGAGAAGGGGAGATTGGGAAAGAGAGGGCGAATAAAACGGCAAGGGTGAAGTGGGGGAGAAGAAAACGAGAGACAAATGGCAAATAATGTAAATGCGAGGGAGATGGGTTTGTGATGGGTACTTGGTATGTCTTGACTTGAGCGAAGACCTCCCCGGCAACGGCGCCAGAAATCCTTCTTGCTATGTCTTGAGCTAGCGTTGGTTTTCCCCGAAGAGGAGAGGGTGATGCAGCAAGTGTAGCGTAAGTATTTCCCTCAGTTTTGAGAACCAAGGTATCAATCCAGTAGGAGGCTCCTCAAAAGTCCCACGCACCTACACAAACAAACTGAGAACTCGCAACCAACGCAATAAAGGGGTAGTCAATCCCTTCACGGCCACTTGCGAAAGTGAGATCTGATAGAGATAAAAAGATAAGATAAATATATTTTTGGTATTTTATAATATAGATGCAAAAAGTAAAGATGCAAATAAAAGTAGATTAAAAGCAAATATGATAAGAGATATATCCGGTGGCCATAAGTTTCACTAGAGGCTTCTCTCAAGATAGCATAAGTATTACGATGGGTGAACAAATTACTGTCGAGCAATTGATAGAAAAGCGCATAGTTATGAGATTATCTAGGCATGATCATGTATATAGGCATCACGTCCATGACAAGTAGACCGACTCCTGCCTGCATCTACTACTATTACTCCACACATCGACCGACTCCTGCCTGCATCTAGAGTATTGAGTTCATAAGAACAGAGTAACACATTAAGCAAGATGAAATGATATAGAGGGATAAACTCATGCAATATGATATAAACCCCATCTTGTTATCCTCGATGGCAACAATAGAATACGTGTCTTGCAACCCTTTCTGTCACTGGGTAAGAACAATGCAAGATTGAACCCAAAGCTAAGCACTTCTCCTATGGCAAGAAAGATCAATCTAGTAGGCCAAACCAAACTGATAATTCGAAGAGACTTGCAAAGATAACTCAATCATACATAAAAGAATTCAGAGAAGATTCAATTATTATCCATAGATAAATCTGATCATAAACCCACAATTCATCGGATCTCGACAAACACACCGCAAAAAGAGATTACATCGAATAGATCTCCACAAGAGAGGGGGAGAACATTGTATTGAGATCCAAAAAGAGAGAATAAGCCATCTAGCTAATAACTATGGACCCGTAGGTCTGTGGTAAACTACTCACAACTCATCAGAGGGGCAAGGATGTTGATGTAGAAGCCCTTCGTGGTCGATTCCCCCTCCGGCAGAGTGTCGGCGAGGGCTCCAAGATGGGATCTCACGGATACAGAAGGTTACGGCGATGGAAATTGTGTTTCGTGGTGCTCCTGGATGTTTTCGGGGTACGTAGGTATATATAGGAGGAAGAAGTACGTCGGTGGCCGCCCGAGGGGCCCACGAGACAGGGGGGCGCGCCCTACAGGGGGGGCCTCCTATCTCGTGGCTTCCTCAGCAGCTTCTTGACTTGCACTCCAAGCTCTCCGGATCACGTTCGTTCCAAAAATGACGCTCCCGAAGGTTTCATTCCGTTTGGACTCCGTTTGATATTCCTTTTCTTCGAAATACTGAAATAGGCAAAAAAATAGCAATATGGGCTGGGCCTCCGGTTAGTAGGTTAGTCCCAAAAATGATATAAATGTGTAAAATAAAGCCCATAAACATCCCAAAGGGGTAATATAATAGCATGGAACAATAAAAAATTATAGATACGTTGGAGACGTATCAAGCATCCCCAAGATTAATTTCTGCTCGTCCTCGAGTAGGTAAATGACAAAAAAGAAATTTTTGATGTGGAATGCTACCTAGCATAATTCATAATGTAATTTTCTTTCTTGTGGCATGAATGTACATAGCGTTTTTTGTTTGGTCGCGAACGTGTACATACATACTGGTCGATCGGTCTCTCTGCAACGATGAACCGTGGCCGAGCAAGCAGCGACACGTGTAGTAGTAGAGCCCCCGACGCAGTCGCTTCTAAACTGTGTACACATATGTACAGCCACATGCCAAAAAATACTATCACATACGTACATATGGGCGGGGTCTCAAACGCCAACTCACACATACGTACGACCAGGGTCGTGTACATGGAGAGGCGACGGACGGCAGCAACGGCGTCCTGTTCATCGGAAGCCCACCGGCTGGGTCGAAATGGAGAAACTGCGCCGTGTTCATCGGGAGGCAACGGAATGCCTCGTGTTCATCGGGAGCCAACCGGCTTGGAGGAACATCTGAAACAGGGTCTGCCATACCGTAGAACGAAGGAAACGACCTTCTGTTTGAGTGCCTATGGTCGAAACAGGGTGCTATTGACTGAGAGGGGTGTGGCATACCGCAAAATGGAGGAAACGGACTTGTGTTGGAGCGCCTACGATCGAAATGGGGTCCTGTTCATGAGGAAGGGTGTGGTGTACCGCAAAATGGGACTCCGCGAGCTACTATTCATCCACCGTCGACTTCCTCCTACCTCCACCATCTACTGTTCATCGACGGGGTCCTGTTCATCAAGCCTCCATTGGCTCCTGTTCATCCAGCTTCCACCGGCTCCCGTTCAACCAGCCCTCCACGGGGTCCTGTTCAACCAGCCCTCCACGGGGTCCCTCCACCGGCTACTGTTCATCCACCCCACCTCCTCGATCGGGGTCCTGTTCATCCAGCGGCAACGGCCTCTACTACCACAGGGTCCTTTTCATCCAACCCCCACCAGGAACTGTTCATCCAACCCCAACCACGTACGTCTCGACTCGTTCAACCAACCCCCACCTTCACTATTCATCAAGAGGCAGCAGGTTCGATCGGCTTCGGTAAGCAGCAACAGCGTTCGATCGCTCAGGTTTAGTTAGCAGCAGTAGCGAAGGAATCGCTCGGGTTCAGTTAATAGCCAAGGGATCGATCGCTTGGGTTCAGTAACATAGCTAGTGCAATCGCTCAGGTTTAGTAAGTGAACGCTTCGCTCCGGTTCAGTTAGAGCCGAACGCGTCGCACACACGCGCGTACGTGTACGAGAGAAACGTGCAATTCCTCCGTGCATCGCTCGGCCCCGACCACCCACCGTAACTGGGAACTCCCCAATATTTTCCTCGCCCTCGCTTCTACCATGATTTTTTCCGTCATGGATGGCCCAAAGAATGTCATGCAGGTGCGTCCCCGGCTCGCCCAGGACGAACATCCCATTTTTGTCATGATTTTTTGTCATAGAAGTAGGAGCCCACCACATCTATGGTGATACGTGCTTTTGTCACAATTATCGTCATAGAAGTGTCATAAGCATGACAGGAAAAAAATTCGTTCGACCCAAAATGTCACGAATGTGTCTTTTTTTTGTAGTGAGAGATACCTCTTCGATGGAGTGACAAACCTCAATCTCAATCCATGCCAATCTTTATGATCACCCAATTACGTTGTGATGTTTGATAGCACACAAGGCATTCCTCCGGTATTTGGGAGTTGCATGATCTCATGGTCGAAGGAATATGTATTTGATATTAAGAAAGAAGTAGCAATATACTGAACGGTCATATGCTAAGCTAACAGATGGGTCTTGTCCATCACATCATTCTCCTAATGATGTGATCCCGTTATCAAGTGACAACTCATGTCCATGGTTAGGAAACCTTAACCACCTTTGATCAACGAGCTAGTCTAGTAGAGGCTCATTAGGGACACGATATTTGTTTATGTATCCACACATGTATTTAAGTTTCCGGTCAATACAATTCTAGCATGAATAACAAACCTTTATCATGAATAAGGAAATATAATAATAACAACTTTATTATTGTCTCTAGGGCATATTTCCATCAAAAACACCATGTTCAAGTAAGGGGTACAGCTGGTTGCGGGAGAGTGGACCGCTGAATATAGATGAGGGAAAGTGATGGAGGTGTTGATGAAGACGACGGAGTTGTTGGACTAGATCGCCGTCACACGATGATTGCCCTGGCGACGTTCCGGCGCCATCGGGAGAAAGGGGGAGAGAGCCCCCCTCCTCCTCCTTCTTCCTTGGCCTCCCCCTAGATTGAAGGAGGGTTTCCCCTCTGGTCCTTGGCCTCCATGGCTCCCGGAGGACAGGAGCCCCTCCGAGATTGGATCTCTCTCTGTTTCTCTTCTGTTTTGCATTCCCGTTTTCTGGCCCTTCACTGTTTCCTAAACCCTCGGAGATCTCTAACTCCGATTGGCCTGAAATTTTGAGGGGATTTTCTTCCAGATATTATCTTTCTTGCGGCAGAAGAAGGCCCCCAGCCGCCTTACAAGGGCGCCACTAGCCTGCCCGGCGCACCCTCTGGGCTTGTGGGCCCCTCGAGCATCGTCTCGCGTTGATGATTCTTTTTCCAAAAAGATCGCATATATTCCCAAATAAATCTTTGTAAATTTTCATCGTGTTTAGACTTCGTTTGGTATGGATATTCAGCGAAACAAAAAACATGCAACAAACAGGAACTGACACTGGGCACTGGATCAATATGTTAGTCTCAAAAATAATATAAAATATTGTTAAAAGTATATGAAAATTATAGAATATTGGCATAGAACAATAAAAAGTTATTGATACGATGGAGGCGTATCATGCATTGCCTCTACCACCACCATCATGGCATACACAACACCCTTCCCCCCTTCCCCAACAAGACCGAGTTTCTGCTCGAGGCCATGACCACAAGAAATGCAACGCGGTGACTCTCTGCAACAAGACACGTGTTGCAAAAAGATTCAACAAGAGTTATGTTTCAAAAAAAGAAGTCAAAAATATTCTGCAACAAGATTTTTGTTGCAAAAAAAAACTTGCAAGACAACCTTGTTACAAATATTCCTGCAACAAGACATGTCTTACAAAAGTTTTTTTTTCCTGACATGAAACACCGTGCATTCGAGAAAACCACCTTATTGGGCCGGCCTACTACCGGGGTGACGTGGGCCTAGCCTCCATTGTTTGCCCAAGTTTGTTGTGTGTGTTAGTGGAACAGACATTATTGGGTTCTTTAGCTCAGAGTGATTTTCATTTTCTTTTCCTAAAAAACAAGGATCATGAGATGGACAGTTTATAGTGGCCTGGCGCATGCATGCCCGGCCGCGTACCAGTGCGTCGACAAACTGGTAGAGCATACAGGAGCACTCCTACTTGTTAATAATAATAATGCAATCGATATCTCGCTGCAAATGATCCTGACAGTGACAGGCGGTCTCCGAATCCTACGATCTGAATTAACTAGGAAATCCAAAGAGATACCGAATCGCGCCAGATTAATCCAGGAGATTTATCATTGCTCGCCTCGCCTGAAAAGGTCGGGACGCGCACAGCATAGCATAGTACACTCTGATCGTGGCCATCTCACTGGGCCGTATCCCCACGACCTCACCTCACAGTCTCGATTACGCGACACGACGATCACACGTACCCGAAAAGCAATCGCTTGTCCAGCTGCAGCTCGAACGATCCATCCAGCACCCCGCATGTGCACCGCACCGGTGGCCGTGGACGTGGAGGCCGGAACACGCCCCACTTGCTCCACTCTGCATTGGCATCTGCGCTGCGACCCTGCAAGTTGCGACCGTACGTGGCCTAAACATGTCGCTAGACAACGCGGGCGTGCTCATGGTTGGCGCCGGAAAGCTCGCCCGCCACATGGACACGGGCACGTAAATAACCCATGCCGCTCGAGGTGATAGTAGGAGTACGTTAGCGGCGGAGCCGGACGTGGAGCATAAACATGGCAGCACGCGGCTGGTTAAACAAAGCCGGCATCCATCTGGCGACCTGCACTTTTGGAAATTATTGCGAGGGCGAGGGGATCCATGTCAAAGCTTGCGGAATCTTAACTAACCCCGACTTGGGATTAGACGGGGCGAGCTGAGAGCCACATGCTTTTTTGCTTTGTGTAATCTCCCTGCTGTTTGGAGTTGATCCAGCGTCTGACTTCACAGCGAGCGAATGCGCCAAAGTGTTTGACATTGCGGCAGCTCATGGGTAACAGTACTACTACAACTTGGTACTAGTATATTCTCCGTTTGTCGCCCTTAGCCTAATCCCTGCCTACAAATGGCCGCATTAAGGCCTGCTTCTTCTTCTTCACCTCCTTCGTCCCAGACAAACTGCTCCCACTAATGAGCGAGCATTAGCCTTGCTTCCTGAACCTGAAACATCCTCCCAAAACATCACTGCAGGTCCGTCGCTCCTGCTCTCTGGCAACTCTGGATGGAATAACTCCTCTGCAAAAGCTTAATTAGGTGCGTGCCCATCCCTGACCAACGTACAGACCCTTAAATTCCGCGCTTGTTTGATGCTCATGTGCATTGCAAAAGTTTGTTCCTTGCTTGTTTCAGTACTCTACTTGTTGCCTGTCCGTGTCTGTCTGCTCCTTTGGCATATTCTGGAAACAAAACTCTGGATCAGTGATATCTTTGCTCCAGAGTTTATTCAGAGCAAACTGCCGTGCACAGCACCATGATTATCTGCACCTCTTAGTTTTCTTTCTTTTCTCTGAGCGCTTAATTGGCTGCTACAGTATCTTCGTTCTGACGCTCAGATCTGAGAAGCGTTCAGCTATGTGCGCAGAGGCAGCTTGACTGCATTTCTCTGTCAAGACTCGACAGCCAGAAAACATTCATATATTCTCTGGAAAAATAGTCCTGCATCTGCTGCTTTCTCTTCAGTTATTATATCATCTACTAGTACCTTTCTAGCGAGAAAAGAAAAAAGAATTGCAAGTCCTAGTACGTGCTCGTCAGCACAGCCATATGGCAACCTGTAGCCTCGCGGAAACGATGGTAGAAGAAACAGGAGCAACTCGTCCAGGACAGATACACAGGCTGTTAGCCATAGACCCATAGTATATGCATCTGGTGTATTAATTATGCAAGCTAAGTTTGACAGATTAGATCTGTTAACCTGTAGGCTGGAACATTTTCGCCGCTAAATCATTTTTCTATATATCTACAACCAAGATTATTATACCCGGTCCAAGCATTAGGTCCACATCATATCAGCAAAGGAAAACGCTGTACCACCGGCCATTTCCCTTCTTCTTTCCAAACCACACCGTCCACTAGTTTTCCCCGTGAACTAGCACTAGCAGCAGTACATGCGATGCGCGTACTAGTCTACCCCAACATGTGAACACGGAAGATCAGTCCACAAAGTGTCATCTTGTTCTACGATCGGAAGCTCTAAAAGTCGAATCAGGCTTCCGTTGGAAAGACGCATGGTGGTGAGGGTGAGTGGGTTATCTGAAGAAAGAAAAGCCTCCAATTGGAGGAGGAGATCGATAGATGCTAAAATAATCGAGGCCACTAGCTCATAGCTCCATCACCCCCCCAACCCAACTCACATGCATCACTGTCCCGCTGCCCCTTTATCCATAGTTCTATGGCACTTGTTGCAACTTAACAACTGTTGGCATGAGAGCGATCAAAGGCTTGTGTTGTTTGTCTAGACGCGTGCGAAGAACCGGGATGTGTTCCACAAGTGACGCCAATTAGGTAGGTCTCCATCTCTTTCTCTAATGTATGTATACTATGTATAGTGTATAGAGAGATCACATGTGGAGGATATGTTGGATGGCCTAAATAATGAAGTGCGCCCCGGGTCTATTACAACATAAGTATTTTTCCGAAATAACTGAAAAACCCTGTTCTTAACTTTTTTTGAACATCAGTACAGACACAAGCGCTCATATACACACGCACACACTCACCCCTATGAACGCGCATGCACACACCCTACCCCTATGAGCACCTCCGAAAGACTGAGCCGGCATATCATCTTGAGATTTACGAAGTTACCGTAGGCGCCTCGTCATCGACGGGAACGTCTCCTCACACTGAATGCGCATCGCCGGAAATCCTGAAATAAATCCAGGAATAAATGCGAGCACCAGGATTTGAACCCTGATGGGCTGGGATACCACAGTCCCTCTAACCATCCAACCACATGTTGGTTCACACCCTCTTCTTAATCTTAGGGAGCGTGTTTACGACTTTCTAAAAAGAACCCGGCTCTAAGGAGCCTTCAATCATTTTTAAAACTAGTTCGAGCTCAAGGAGGCTGGTATCATTTTGTATTTTCCTGAAATAATGTCAACTGTTTTGTTTGTCTTTTTTAGTTTCCATTCTGAATTTATGTAAAAATATTTCTGTGGCTAAACTTTTTTGCCTCTTTGCTTCTCATTTGGTGGAATTGTCCCTTTATTGAGTTCTTTAGCTACTTTGATGATATGTGGAAGAAAATAAGAAATAAGCTATTTGGTCTTTTCTCCCAACTGTAGGTACATTATGGTTATTCAGGTTTTTCATGAGTAGAGATCTAATTTCAAGGCAAAATACATCAATAGAGCCATATTAGTACATGCCATGTCGAGGCCTTTATGTGAAACCTAAAGTATTTGATGCCTCCAATGAAGTGAAATTTTTATGTTTCTCCTCCAGACGTTTTTCTCTTATCGTTCCTTTGGCGCCGATTTTACAGGTTGCCCCAAACCAAACAAATTCATAGCAGGTCGTACGTAAACTAAATTGTGTTTGAATATACTGCATCTTTTTCAAAATATAAGGTCTATTAATGTTTTAGAAGTCAAAGCCCTCTAACTGTAGGCAAGTTTATAGGAAAAAATATTAGCATCCACAATACAAAATAAAGATCATTAGATCCATCGTAAAATGTATTTATTTACTATTGTAAATGTCGATATATTTCTGCTATGAACTCAATCAAACACAGGATTTTTTGACCTTTTACAAAAATCAATAGCCTTATATTTTACTCACTTGCAAAAGTGTCTTAAATTATGAGATAGAGGGAGTAAATAACTGATGAGGTACGGAGACAATAGCAAGAAAACTCAAAGAACTAGTACAAACTTGGGTCATAAAAAAGGTCTCACTTCCATGACAGCATACCTGTCATCAGAAGGACCCAAAATTACAAGTTTGTTACTCTCAAAAGAAAAAGTTACAAGTTAACGGGGCCAAAATAAACCCCAAAAATCACTGCACATTCGTAAACCTGTTTGGAAGCTAGCAGCAATCCCAGCGAAAATTCCGTAGGTTTCCATGCCGTTGGACACGCAGCAGCAGCCAATTACGAGCGAGAAGAGAAGAGGGGAAAAGACCGGCCAAGCACCGGGCCGGAGAATGCGATGCGACCGATCAAAGGCGGACCGCGTCGGGATTTAGCGTTACAGCTCGATTTATTTACAAGGGAACAACTCGACCGCCTAGGAAACCAAGGCCACAAGGTACAAAGACGGAGGGAGGGAGGGAGGGAGGGAGCGCACAGAAGGAGCGGAAGAGTCCAAGAACCCCAATCCCAAGCTCCAACCGGAACGAGTCCTCATTCCCCTCTGTCTGTCCCCCCTCGAACCCTCCGCCGGCCGCCCCGGGAGCAGCAGCAGCAGGCACCGCGCGGCTGGCTGGGCGCCGGAGGCCGTGACGGCGGCCGGACACTTCGCCGTGAAGAACCGATCGATTCTTCCCGCCGGCCTCGGCCGGAGACCTCACGCGCGCGGAGAAGGTGACGAGATTCGATTCCTTTCTGTCCGTCTTTCCTTTGGGGGGTCGATCCGTATGTTTTTGTTGCTGAATGGCACAGTGATTTGCTATACGGAGTATCTCCTTCTCCTCCTCTGTGGCCGTTCCTGTTTGAATGGAACAGTTCATGGGCAGTGGGATATGCTTCGTTATTTTTGGGGGCTCGGTAGTAGGAGCACTTCGCTTTCTTTTCTTCCGAGCCTTGGATTTTAGCGCTCCTTTGTTTTGCTTGCGCCGCCTCAGATTGAACCGCAAATTTTGCTCATCGAGTCGCGATCGAAGCGCCAGTAATCACCCGATGCTTCGAACGTTTATGCCAGGAAAGGGACTTCTTTTTTTTGTTTTTGTCATTTTGATTGAAACGGACGAGCGTTGCTTTTCTCACATTTCTAGCAGTAGTACCCAATTGAATTGAACACCAGTGCGATCAGATTATCCCCGTTGAATGGCGCCGTGCTGTCGAGATCACTCTGGCCAGCACCAGACGATCCGTTTTCATTCACATCGCATTTACTACAATGCCTTAGATTTTTTGTACTCAACCGAGCCAGCACTGGTAACGTTCGGAATCTGTGGCGGCATAGTTAAATTCTTCATCATCGTTTTCAGAAGGAAAAGACGAATGGGAGGCGCCGAAAAATAAATCCGTTTCATTTGTTGGTGCTGCCATTTCTGCACAGGAACCAAAAAAGCCCCCCAAATCAAAAACGAAAGATCGCTGCCGCATCTTTCGCCCTTTGATTGACGAGGGCAGCGTAAAGACGCGTCTTTAATGGCCAGCCACGCGCCTACGCCCCAGCCCGTCCGGCCGTCGGCGTAGTAGTAGTAGTGGTAGGCGTTAAAATAGAAGAGCCAGCGCGCGGCGGCAGCGCACGTCGCTGGGCCCCCGCCCGCGCGCGCTTCTCCCTCCGGTGGCACGCAGACGCAGCAGCCAAAGTACACGGCGTAGCAGCTGTTTTTACGTGCCGTCCTCCTCTCCTCTCCCATAGCCCTTCTTTTTTACTTTTGTCTCTTTAGCCTTTCTGCGCTGTTTCTAGCTGTTGCTTGCTTCCCCTCGGGATCTGCGCGCCATGCCGCGGCTGCTGCTGCTTTGTGGCCTCCGCCGCCTGCCCGTGTGGGTTGGTCGCCTGCTTCCTCTGCCGGCGCGGCGGGATGCCCAACGTGGGTACGGTTTGGCAGCGCTGTGTTGGTGAGCTGTTGCCTTGTTGGTGAGCAGGACCCCCTCGGTGCTGTGCGATTTTATTTTAGTTGGAGCAAGGTTAGGAGTTAAGCTAGAGGGAGGAGTGGCCGTGCCTGTGTTTCGCCCTTGCATCAGGCTTGCGGACATGGTACTTGCGTAGTTTCTTGATGGATAACCAGTTGATCTGCAATGCTGCTTGCTGATTGCGCGATTCGTTTATGTTGAGTTGTGTTATCCAAGGCCTCCGCACTTGCTGTTTCGTTGGATTATCATGTGGGAGTGGCGCATTTCTGTGCTCCTCTGCTGGCCAGGACTGCACGCCTTAACCTCAGTTTGCCCTCTTGCATATTAGTGCCTGTCATGAGCATTTCTTTGTACCTGTACAAGTGTAGATATTACTTTATGATTGTTGCTGTTATACCATCGCTAGTTTCATGTAATAATTGAACTGGTTATATAATTGTACGCACATAAGTTTAATGTAATAAATAAAAATGTGCGATTTTGGGCAAGAATAGAACTGATAAAGTTGGTCAGTAATCGCGGGACAATTACTTGACATATCGGGCACTCAATCTTTTCTTTTGCGTTCAGTTCATTTCCACTGTACTACATGTTTTTCTCATGTTCTGCTGCTCTATTCCATGTCACCAGCCTGACATTTGCGTTGTCAATTGCAGATGACATTTTGATCACTACTCACCTTTCACAGTGGTCGACAAGAACTCTGTGCCGATTGTTTTCTCAATCTAGAAGAAATTTAGTGCGATATGCCAAGATCCAACTCAGACAGGGATGATATCTTCTTCGATGCATTTGATGATATTAGTTCAGCAAGGGAGCCTTCATCATCAGATGATTGTAGTACGAGTGGCGACGGATTGTCACCAAGGGAATTCGAGTACGACATTTGGGCAAATGAGCCAATGAGTGTTAAAGAAAGGCGGCAAAGATTCCTTGAGGGAATGGGATTGGATGACTTAGGTTCCACTAAAGTGGATCTTTCTCAATGCCAGGCAGAGATCACAACTGCTGACACTAGTGCTGACTTGCAGGAAAGGACTATTATTAGTGACATGTCTTCTTTGGGTTCATCTATACCTGAGAATGAATCAGCATTTGATGCCGCCTGTTGTATAAGGGATCTGGATAGTGGAAAGAGATATGTAGTTCATAATGGCGGGCATGACGGACTAACTAGCTTTCTCAAGGATGTTGCAACAGATAAGGTGTTGTCTCTTCTGGAGTTTGAAAGCTTAGTTGGCGTTTCTCGATCTGTTCAAAAGTTATTACGAAGAGCATATTGTCAGAGTCCTGCACTGGCAGCAGAGACAAAAGAGGCTATTGGTGGTAAGAAAAAGGATATCAAAAGCTTGTGCAAAAACTTGATGAAGAAGAGGAGTTTCGGTGGAATGTGCAAGACTGATGTCCATGTAAAAAGCTGCACGACAAGTATACCATCCAGAACAAAAGTTCAGCACCGAAAGAAGAAGAATGTGGAATTCTCTGCCGTCTATATGGCTCAAGAAATCCGGGCGCACAACGGTTTAATTAGAGTGATGAAGTTTAGTCCGTCTGGCTGGTATTTAGCAAGTGGTGGTGAGGACTGTGTTGTGAGAATATGGCAGATTACAGAAGTGGATGCACATTCTAAAATGTATGGGGGAGAGAACCACCCTCATGAGCATGTAGAGAAAATCAAAATCCTTAAGCCGAAGCTAGCAGAGGGGCAGAGCCGTGCACTTGCAGTTATGCCAAGCAAGGGTTTTCACATTACAGAGAGCCCATTACATGAGTTACATGGCCATACAGGTGATGTCCTGGATATGACCTGGTCGAATTCAGATGTAAGTTTCTCGTTTGGTTCTCTAGAACTATCACATTACTCATGCTCATACTCAACCTACATTTTGGCCTGAAATACCATGATTGTCTGTTAACAAGTTTTCATGTATCATGAACACTCTTATATTATTATCTTTTATTTTCATTTGCTTAATTGCTTACCTTCATTGGCTTGGTTTTGACTGCAGTGTCTGTTGACCTCATCAAAAGATAAGACAGTCAGGTTGTGGAAAGTTGGCTCAGATGTTTGTCTTGGAGTATTCAGACACAAAGACTACGGTAAGCAGAAATATCATAAACCGACTGTTGTGTGCTTTTGATGGCCTAGTGCCTTGCCCATTGTTGATTTCTTACATTGTTCTACTGGTTTTGTTGTTTTAACGGCAAAGAGTCTTACCGTATACTCCACATTTTGAGCCATTGCAGTTTCAGTATTTCTGTGGATAAGAACTTGACTTTCCTTTGAAATTGCCAACAGTGACGTGCGTTCAGTTCAATCCAACTGACGAAAGATACTTCATCAGTGGTTCAATAGATGGTAAAGTTCGCATTTGGGATGTTCTAGACAAGCGGGTTGTCAACTGGGCTGATACCAGGAATGTCATATCTGCTGTTAGTTACCAACCAGATGGAAAGGTTTGGATCTGATCGAAATGTTATTACAGATTATTTTGCATTACTTAATACTAATTCATGCTTTTGTAAATCAGAATTTTGTTGTTGGCACGACTGGAGGAGTTTGTCGCTTCTATGATCAGTCAGGTACATAGAAGTCACCACTTACCATCCATGTGGTTTTTGTTACTTTGCATGTCTCTTAGTAATGATATATTATAGTAGTCTCAGCTGAGCAGTTCGTTTCTGCAGGTGAAGACATCCAACTAGACAAAGAATTGTTCATGCAAGGGAAAAAGAAATCTGCTGCCAGTCGGATCAAGAGTCTACAGGTGTGATATTTGCCATGATATTCTCTACTATAGTATTTTTGGAAGCAATTGTTATGCCGATCCACTAATTTGTGATTGCGACTTGGCAGTTATGTACAAGTGATTCCCCTAGATTCCTAGTTACATCAACAGATTCCAAGATTCGAGTTGCTGATGGTGTTGATATCGTCCAAAAGTTTAAAGGTATATTTTTGCAGAAGTTTCTATCCTTCATTCGCTTAGAAAGTTGAGGTCCTAACACCACCGTTTGTACCTTACGATGCAGGGCCTTGGAAGTCAAAGGCTCTTTCATCGCCATCACTAACATCAGATGGCAGATATCTTATATCCACCGGCATGGACTCCAATGTCTACATATGGAATTTTGACAACTCAAGCAGCGCCTCACAGAAAGGCGAAGCCAAATCGGTTCGATCATGCGAAATGTTCTTCTCCAAGGACGTGACAACCGCGGTGCCATGGCCGGGAGTGCATCCAGACAGGCATGTCAAGCCGGCCCGCTTGACCGAGAAATCTGCCAGCGTGTCGCCTTTACGCCGTCATGGAGAAAGCCGTTCCCCTGGGACATGGTTCTTCGCCGACGGTATGAGGGGGTCTGTGACGTGGCCAGAGGAGAAGCTCACTTCGGCGAAGCCTGTCAATGGGCCCCGGCTGGCTGACTGTCTCTCGGCGATATCGGCTGCCTGGAATATGGTGATAGTGACAGCGAGTCACGGCGGAGTGATCCGGTCCTTCCACAACTACGGCTTGCCTGTGACATTGTGAGGCTGTAAGCTTTGGTTATTAGCTTCCTCTACTGACGACCTTGAGTTGTTTTTTTGTTCTTCCTCCGGAAATGTTGGGAATGTGGTGGAAGAAAGGTTGGTATAGCACCAAGAAAAGAGGGAATGTTGTACCACGGGGGTCCCTAGCTTCTGAAAAGGAGATTATTCAGTGGAGATGCTTGCTTTTGTCTGCAAGCTCTCTTTTTTTTTCTTCTTCACGAAAAGGCCTCAAAATTGTTGCTCCGGTTTTTTGTTGATAGTTACTTGTAGCATTTCCATCTGTTGTGACTATAGAGATTTACTATCTCTCTACGAGGTAACTAGCATATGTAACCCTGTTGAAGCTGTTTCGAAAGATGGTGGGTAAAATCCTTCTGTGTATTTCACTCTTGGAAGACCAGACAGTACAAGTCCTGATGTTTTGGCTGCATTTCAGTCCAGTTCATGTCAGTCAAGCTGGTGACTGGTGAGGTGAAGCTTCCCACCAGTTGCTTCGAGACTTCCAGTCATGATCATGAGCTTGTTGCGATTCTCCTAGCTGTGGCTATGCGCGTTCGGTGCAGAAAGCGGTACTGGAATGGTCCAACTTGTTGAGTTGGTGGCAGGAAAAGCTCCAACCCTAGTCATGCGGAGCCGCACGTTTCGATCGGTTCGGCTCACTCGCAGCCGTCGCCTGCCTCCGCCCCATTTAAAAGTTGCAAGATTGCACGTTCCTGATGACGACGTTCACGAGATACATGTTTGCTGCTAGGCTCCACACTGACGTACAACAGAGGGTGCCAACAGTGAGTGACGGATCTGCAGGCAGTATATTTTGTTTGTGGGCCTGTGCCGATGTTTTCTCTCTTCTATTGATCCTGTGGGGCGTGTTTGGTTCTCGCAGCAACTTTTGCCTGCACAGCATACCCTTTTTAATTGGACCTTACTGAGAAAAAAACAGGCAAAAAAATCAAGAGGTGGCCTGTTTGGTTGCCCGCTTGCTTAGACGGAAACACAAGGCATGGTGTATGATTTCATGCAACGCTTGTTTTTGGTAACCTCTTTCGGCGAGGTGGTGAGGTTACCAGCACACATGGGCGTGTAGAACAACCCAAAGACACAGAAAGATAGCATATTAACATAGTTCTAAAATACATCACCACGCTTAAGCATAGCAGTTTTGAAGCAAAGCAGCACGATATAGTCGATACTAAACCAGCTGGAGCAACGGAGAGTTGTCCTAGACGTTCACGGCAAAGGCGTCGTTGTGCCCCCCCCCCCCCCCCCCCCCCGCACTTGGTCACCACTTCAATGCCTTCATCGTTGAAGACGATGACCTTGAGCGTGTTGGGAGTCAGCAACCTGAAGGTCACCATGTACCCGATCTTGATCGGATGGACGGCGACGAAGGTGGCCCAACCCTGATCGAGGATGACTCTGCCGTTCATCAGTCTCACAGTTACTCTCCATAAGTAGGCAGTGTTTGTCTTTAGCTTGAACTCCGTTGGTAAGGCCGGGAAGTGCTTGGTGAAGTCTAGGGGCATTGGTATGCACTCAAGTTTCGGGGCAAGGATCATCTTGCAGAAGTGAGTTGGCCCACCCTCCTCATGGTAGTGCATGTAGTTCTGGCGCTTGCCGCTAGCGGGCTCCTGGGCAACGACCTCGTCGTTCATGGGCGGCACCTCCTCTGTCGTGTGCAGCATTGTTGGGGAACGTGGTAATTTCAAAAAAATTCCTACGCACACGCAAGATCATGGTGATGCATAGGAACGAGAGGGGAGAGTGTTGTCCACGTACCCTCGTAGACCGAAAGCGGAAGCGTTATGACAACGCGGTTGATGTAGTCGTACGTCTTCACGATCCGACCGATCTAGGCACCAAACGTACGGTACCTCCGAGTTCAGCACACGTTCAGCTCGATGACGATCCCCGGACTCCGATCCAGCAGGGTGTCAGGGATGAGTTCCGTCAGCACGACGGCATGGTGACGATGATGATGTTTTACCGACGCAGGGTTTCGCCTAAGCACCGCTACGATATGACCGAGGTGGAATATGGTGGAGGGGGGCACCGCACACGGCTAAGGAACGATCACGAAGATCAACTTGTGTGTTATGGGGTGCCCCCTGCCCCCGTATATAAAGGAGCAAGGGGGGAGGCCGGCCGACCCTAGGGGGCGCGCCAAGGGGGGGGAGTCCTCCTCCTAGTGGGAGTAGGACTCCCCTTTCCTTGTCCAACTAGGAAGGAGGAAGGGGAAAGGAAAGAGAGGGAGAGGGAGAGGGAAAGAGGGGCCGCGCCCCCCTTGTCCAATTCGGACTCCCATGGAGGGGGCGCGCCACCTCCTGGGTTGCTGCCCTTTCTCTCCCCTCAGGCCCACTAAGGCCCAATACTTCCCCGGGGGGTTCCGGTAACCCCTCCAGCACTTCGGTTTTCTTCGAAATCACCCGGAACACTTCCGGTGTCCGAATATAGTCGTCCAATATATCAATCTTTATGTCTCAACCATTCTGAGACTCCTCATCATGTCCGTGATCACATCCGGGACTCCGAACAACCTTCGGTACATCAAAACTTATAAACTCATAATAAAACTGTCATCGTAACGTTAAGCGTGCAGACCCTACGGGTTCGAGAACTATGTAGACATGACCTAGAACTGTTTCCGGTCAATAACCAATAGCGGAACCTGGATGCTCATATTGGCTCCTACATATTCTACGAAGATCTTTATCGGTCAAACCGCATAACAACATACATTGTTCCCTTTGTCATCGGTATGTTACTTGCCCGAGATTCGATCGTCGGTATCTAATACCTAGTTCAATCTCGTTACCGGCAAGTCTCTTTACTCATTTACGTAATGCATCATTCCGTAACCAACTCATTGGCCACATTGCTTGCAAGGCTTATAGTGATGTGCATTACCGAGAGGGCCCAGAGATACCTCTCCGACAATCAGAGTGACAAAACCTAATCTCGAAATACGCCAACTCAACATGTACCTTTGGAGACACCTGTAGAGCTCCTTTATAATCACCTAGTTACGTTGTGATGTTTGGTAGCACACGAAGTGTTCCTTCGGTAAACAGGAGTTGCATAATCTCATAGTTGTAGGAACTTTGTATAAGTCATGAAGAAAGCAATAGCAACATACTAAACGATCAAGTGTTAAGCTAACGGAATGGGTCAAGTCAATCACATCATTCTCCTAATGATGTGATCCCGTTAATCAAATGACAACACATGTCTATGGTTAGGAAACATAACCATCTTTGATTAATGAGCTAGTCAAGTAGAGGCACACTAGTGACATTATGTTTGTCTATGTACTCACACATGTATTATGTTTTCGGTTAATACAATTCTAGCATGAATAATAAACATTTATCATGATATGAGGAAATAAATAATAACTCTATTATTGCCTCTAGGGCATATTTCCTTCAGTCTCCCACTTGCACTAGAGTCAATAATCTAGTTCACATCGCCATGTGATTTTACACCAATATTCATATCTGTATATGATTAACACCCATAGTTCACATCGTCATGTGACCAACACCCAAAGGGTTTACTAGAGTCAATAATCTAGTTCACATAGCTATGTGATTAACACCCAAAGAGTATTGAGGTGTGATCATGTTTTGCTCGTGAGAGAAGCTTAGTCAACGGGTATGTCACATTCAGAGCTGTATGTATTTTGCAAATATTCTATGTCTACAATGCTCTGCACAGAGCTACTCTAGCTAATTGCTCTCACTTTCAATATGTATCCAGATTGAGACTTAGAGTCATCTGGATTGGTGTAAAAGCTTGCATCAACGTAACTCTTTACGACGAACTCTTTTATCACCTCCATAATCGAGAAACATCTCCTTAGTCCTCACTAAGGATATTCTTGACCGCTATCCAGTGATCTACTCTTAGATCAAAATTGTATTCCTTTGCTAAACTCAGAGCAAGGTATACAATAGGTCTGGTATACAGCATAGCATACTTTATAGAACCTATGACTAAGGCATAGGGAATGACTTTCATTCTTCTTTTCTATTTTATGCCGTGGTCGGGATTTGAGTCTTACTCAATTTCACACATTTGCAACACAGGCAAGAACTCTTTCTTTGACTGTTCCATTTTGAACTATTTCAAAATCTTGACAAGGTATGTACTTATTGAAAAACTTATCAAGCGTCTTGATCTGTCTCAATAGATCTTGATGCTCAATATGTAAGTAGCTTTACTGAGGTCTTTCTTTTTAAAGAACTCCTTTCAAATACTCCTTTATGCTTTCCAGAAAAATTCTACATCATTTCTGATCAACAATATGTTACTCACATATATTTATCAGAAAGGTGGTAGTGCTCCCACTCACTTTATCGTAAATATAGGCTTCACCACAAGTCTGTATAAAGCTATATGCTTTGATCAACTCATCAAAGCATATATTCCAACTCCGAGATGCTTGCACCAGTCCATAGATGGATTGTTGGAGCTTGCACAATTTGTTTAGCACCTTTAGGATTGATAAAACCTTCTGGTTGCATCATATACAACTCTTCTTTAATAAATCCATTAAAGAATGCAGTTTTGACATCCTTTTGCCAGATTTCATAAAATGTGGCAATTGCTAACATGATTCAGACATACTTTACGCATCGATACGAGTGAGAAAAAACTCATCGTAGTCAACATCTTGAACTTTGTCAAAAACCTTTTTCGACAAATCTAGCTTTGTAGATAGTAACACTACTATCAACATCCGTCTTCCTCTTGAAGATCCATTTATTTTCTATGGCTTGCCGATCATCGGGCAAGTCAATCAAAGTCCACACTTTGTTCTCATATATGGATCCCATCTCAGATTTCATGGCCTCAAACCATTTCGCAGAATCTGGGCTCATCATCGCTTCCTCATAGTTCGTAGGTTTATCATGGTCTAGTAACATGACTTCCAGAATAGGATTATCATACCACACTGGTGCGGACCGTACTCTGGAATACCTACGAGGTTCTGTAGTAACTTGATTTGAAGTTTCATGATCATCATCATTAGCTTCCTCGCTAATCGGTGTAGCAATCACTTGAACTGATTTCTGTGATGAACAACTTTCCAATTTGGGAGAAGGTACAATTACCTCATCAAGTTCTACTTTCCTCCCACTCACTTCTTTCGAGAGAAACTCCTTCTCTAGAAAGGATCCATTCTTAGCAACGAATGTTTTTGCCTTCGGATCTGTGATAGAAGGTGTACCCAACAGTTTCCTTTGGGTATTCTATGAAGACGCACTTCTCCGATTTGGGTTTGAGCTTATCAGGTTGAAACTTTTTCACATAAGCATTGCAGCCCCAAACTTTAAGAAACGACAACTTTGGTTTCTTGCCAAACCACAGTTCATAGGGCGCCGTCTCAACGGATTTTGATGGTGCCCTTTTTAAAGTGAATGCAGCTGTCTCTAATGCATAACCCCAAAACGATAGTGGTAAACTGATAAGAGACATCATAGATCGCACCATATCTAGTAAAGTACGATTACAACGTTCAGACACACCATTACATTGTGGTGTTCCAGGTGGCATGAGCTGTGAAACTATTCCACATTGTTTTATATGAAGGCCAATCTCATAACTCAAATATTCTCCTCCACGATCAGATCGTAGACACTTTATTTTCTTGTTACGATGATTCTCCACTTCACTCTAAAATTCTTTGAACTTTTCAGACTTATGTTTCATCAAGTAGATATACGCATATCTGCTCAAATCATCTGTGAAGGTTAGAAAATAACGATACTTGCCATGGGCCTTCATACTCATTGGTCTGCGTACATAAGTATGTATTATTTCCAACAAGTAAGTAGCTTGTTCCATTGTTCCGAAGAACGGAGTTTTAGTCATCTTGCCCAAAAGGCACGGTTCGCAAGCATCAAATGATTCATAACCAAGTGATTTTGAAAATCCATCTTTATGGAGTTTCTTCATGCGCTTTACACCGATATGACCCAAACGGCAGTGCCACAAATAAGTTGCACTATCATTATTAACTTTGCATATTTTGGCATCAATATTATGAATATGTGTATCACTACGATCGAGATCCAACAAACTATTTTATTGGGTGTATGACCATCGAAGGTTTTATTCATGTAAACAGAACAACAATTATTCTTTGACTTTAAATGAATAACCGTATCGCAATAAACATGATCAAATCATATTCATGTTCAACGCAAACGCCAAATAACATTTATTTAGGTTTAACACTAATCCCAAAAGTATAGGAAGTGTGCGATGATGATCATATCAATCTTGGAACTACTTCCAACACTCATCGTC
The DNA here is from genome assembly GCF_018294505.1 of Triticum aestivum. NCBI lineage: Eukaryota > Viridiplantae > Streptophyta > Magnoliopsida > Poales > Poaceae > Triticum > Triticum aestivum. Next base: position 458,304,862 of record NC_057798.1, on the reverse strand, counting down.
ACTTCCCCTTCAACTAGTCTTTGTTTATTCTGTAACTCATGTTTCGAGTTACTAACCTTAGCAACCGAACAAGTATCAAATACTCAGGGGCAACTATAAACACTAGTAAGGCACACATCAATAACCTGTATATCAAATATACCCTTGTTCACTTTGCCATCCTTCTTATCCACCAAATATTCAGGGCATTTCTGCTTCCAGTGACCATTTCCTTTGCAGTGTAAGCACTCCATTTCAGGATTTGGTACAGCTTTGGTCTTCTTCACGGGAGTGACAACTTGTTTGCCATTCTACTTGAAGTTTCCCTTTCTTTCCCTTTGCCCTTTTCTTGAAACTAGTGGTCTTGTCAATCATCAACACTTGATGCTCTTTCTTGATTTCTACCTTCGTCGATTTCAACATCACGAAGAGCTCGAGAATCGTTTTCGCCATACCTTGCATACTATAGTTCACCATGAAGTTCTAGTAACTTAGTGATGGTGACTAGAGAATTCTGTCAATCACTATCTTATGTGAAAGATTAACTCCCACTTGATTCAAGCGATTGTAGTACCCAGACAATCTGAGCACATGCCCACTAGTTGAGCGATTCTCCTCCATCTTTTAGCCATAGAACTTGTTGGAGACTTCATATCTCTCAACTCGGGTATTTGCTTGAAATATTAACTTCAACTCCTGGAACATCTCATATGGTCCATGACGTTCAAAACGTCTTTGAAGTCCCGATTCTAAGCCGTTAAGCATGGTGCACTAAACTATCAAGTAGTCACCATATTGAGCTAGCCAAACGTTCATAACATTTGCATCTACTCCTGCAATAGGTCTGTCACCTAGCGGTGCATTAAGGACATAATTCTTCTGTGCAGCAATGAGGATAAACCTCAGATCACGGATCCAATCCGCATCATTGCTACTAACATCTTTCAACACAATTTTCTCTAGGAACATATCAAAATAAACATATGAAAGCAACAACGCAAGATATTGATCTACAACATAATTAGCAAAATACTACCAGGACTAAGTTCATGATAAATTTAAGTTCAATTAATCACATTACTTAAGAACTCCCACTTAGACAGACATCTCTCTAGTCATCTAAGTGATCACGTGATCCAAATCAACTAAACCATGTCCGATCATCACGTGAGATGGAATAGTTTTCAATGGTGAACATCACTATGTTGATCATATCTACTATATGATTCACGCTCGACCTTTCGGTCTCTGTGTTCCGAGGCCATATCTGTATATGCTAGGCTCGCCAAGTTTTAACCTGAGTATTTCGCAAGTGCAACTGTTTTGCACCCATTGTATTTGAACGTAGAGCCTATCACACCCGATCATCACGTGGTGTCTCAGCACGAAGAACTTTCACAACGGTGCATACTCAGGGAGAACACTTCTTGATAATTTAGTGAGAGATCATCTTAAAATGCTGCCGTCAATCAAAGCAAGATAAGAAGCATAAAGGATAAACATCACATGCAATCAATATAAGTGATATGATATGGCCATCATCATCTTGTGCTTGTGATCTCCATCTCCGAAGCATCGTCATGATCACCATCGTCATTGGCGCGACACCTTGATCTCCATCGTAGCATCGTTGTCGTTATGCCATCTATTGCTTCTACGACTATCGCTACCGCTTAGTGATAAAGTAAAGCAATTACAGGGCGTTTGCATTTCATACAATAAAGCGACAACCATATGGCTCCTGCCAGTTGCCGATAACTTCGGTTACAAAACATGATCATCTCATACAATAAAATATAGCATCATGTCTTGACCATATCACATCACAACATGCCCTGCAAAAACAAGTTAGACGTCCGCTACTTTGTTGTTGCAAATTTTATGTGGCTGCTACGGGCTGAGCAAGAACCGTTCTTACCTACGCATCAAAACCACAACGATAGTTCATCAAGTTAGTGCTGTTTTAACCTTCGCAAGGACCGAGCGTAGCCACACTCAGTTCAACTAAAGTTGGAGAAACAGACACCCGCTAGTCACCTGTGTGCGAAGCACGGCGGTAAAACCAGTCTCGCGTAAGCGTATGCGTAATGTCGGTCCGGGCCGCTTCATCCAACAATACCGCCGAACCAAAGTATGACATGCTGGTAAGCAGTATGACTTGTATCGCCCACAACTCACTTGTGTTCTACTCGTGCATATAACTTCAACGCATAAAACCTGGCTCTGATACCACTGTTGGGGAACGTGGTAATTTCAAAAAAATTCCTACGCACACGCAAGATCATGGTGATGCATAACAATGAGAGGGGAGAGTGTTGTCCACGTACCCTCATAGACCGAAAGCGGAAGCGTTATGACAACGCAGTTGATGTAGTCGTACGTCTTCACGATCCGACCGATCCAAGCACCGAACGTACGGTACCTCCGAGTTCAGCACACGTTCAGCTCGATGACGATCCCGGACTCCGATCCAGCAGGGTGTCGGGGATGAGTTCTATCAGCACGACGGCGTGGTGACGATGATGATGTTTTACCAACGCAGGGCTTCGCCTAAGCACCACTATGATATGACCGAGGTGGAATATGGTGGAGGGGGGCACCGCACACGGCTAAGGAACGATCACGAAGATCAACTTGTGTGTTATGGGGTGCCCCCTGCCCCCGTATATAAAGGAGCAAGGGAGGAGGTCGGCCAGCCCTAGGGGGCGCGCCAAGGGGGGGAGTCCTCCTCCTAGTGGGAGTAGGACTCCCCTTTCCTAGTCCAGCTAGGAAGGAGGAAGGGGAAAGGAAAGAGAGGGAGAGGGAGAGGGAAAGAGGGGCCGCGCCCCCTCCCCTTGTCCAATTTGGACTCCCATGGGAGGAGGCGCGCCACCTCCTGGGCTGCTGCCCTCTCTCTCCCCTCACGCCCACTAAGGCCCAATACTTCCCTGGGGGGTTCTGGTAACCCCTCCGGCACTCCGGTTTTCTCCGAAATCACCCGGAACACTTCCGGTGTCCGAATATAGTCGTCCAATATATCAATCTTTATGTCTCGACCATTCCGAGACTCCTCATCATGTCTGTGATCACATCCGGGACTCTGAACAACCTTCGGTACATCAAAACTTAAAACTCATAATAAAACTGTCATCGTAACGTTAAGCGTGCGGACCCTACGGGTTCGAGAACTATGTAGACATGACCTAGAACTGTTTCCGGTCAATAACCAATAGCAGAACCTGGATGCTCATATTGGCTCCTACATATTCTACGAAGATCTTTATCGGTCAAACTGCATAACAACATACATTGTTCCCTTTGTCATCGGTATGTTACTTGCCCGAGATTCGATCGTCGGTATCTAATACCTAGTTCAATCTCGTTACCGGCAAGTCTCTTTACTCGTTTATGTAATGCATCATTCCGTAACCAACTCATTGGCCACATTGCTTGCAAGGCTTATAGTGATGTGCATTACCGAGAGGGCCCAGAGATACCTCTCCGACAATCGGAGTGACAAAACCTAATCTCGAAATACGCCAACTCAACATGTACCTTTGGAGACACCTGTAGAGCTCCTTTATAATCACCCAGTTACATTGTGACGTTTGGTAGCACACAAAGTGTTCCTCCGGTAAACGGGAGTTGCATAATCTCATAGTTGTAGGAACTTTGTATAAGTCATGAAGAAAGCAATAGCAACATATTAAACAATCAAGTGCTAAGCTAACGGAATGGGTCAAGTCAATCACATCATTCTCCTAATGATGTGATCCCATTAATCAAATGAAAACACATGTCTATGGTTAGGAAACATAACCATCTTTGATTAATGAGCTAGTCAAGTAGAGGCACACTAGTGACATTATGTTTGTCTATGTACTCACACATGTATTATGTTTCCGGTTAATACAATTCTAGCATGAATAATAAACATTTATCATGATATGAGGAAATAAATAATAACTTTATTATTGCCTCTAGGGCATATTTCCTTCAGGCACCACCTCCAAGGGCGGCACCACCTCCTTGCCCTTGTCCATGGGCACCACCACCTCCTTGCCCTTGTCATCGTTCTCTATCTCGATCTGCATTATGAACAACACAAAGTTCATGGCGTTATGAAGAGCACAAAGTTCAAATGTTGATCGACATTAAAACCTATTGTCCAAAGCCCCTATATTGACCCACCCTGGCTATCACTACTTACCCACAACCACACTCAATTAACCCTTTCTCCTCTCTGTCTCTCACTCTTCATCCTATCCATCGCCATGAACTCCAACCCCTTCCCTTGGGGCATTGGATGGAGGGATTTCTTCCTCGGGTACTTGCTCGGTGACCGCGCCAAGTTTGAGAACACCATAAAAGTGTCTTCGAACTTCAGCAACATCGAAGACATGCATAAGGAGGCAGACATTGTGTTGAAGAAGGCGACGACGAAGGAGTTGAAGACGCTGATTCCCAGCGAAGGGCGCTATGTCAGTCGACATCCTTCATTGGGCCATGAATCAGGCTGACTCCAGCGACGCTAGACAGAGGGCAAGGTGGGCCAAGTATAGGGAGTACATGGCTCCTCATGACTAGCATGCCGCAGCGTACTGGAATAGGACTTTGGTGGCGCCAGAGGTCATTGGTTTGGAGCCGAAGGAGGAAGAAAAAGCGGTGGAGATGGTTGTCAAGGCACCGGAGCCAGGCCACCGTAATTTGCCAGTTGATCTAGATGCCAACGAGAACGACTGTATGGTGGTCTAGCCGGAGGACAAGAACAAGGACAAGGGCACCCGCCGCTCCAACCGCCTCCAGGGTCGTCGGGGCTAAGATTTGAAACTGCTGTGTAAGATTAAGCCCCAATCCTCATTCTTCTTGTACTCCATCCGGATCGGAACCCTAAAATCCATCGCTACTAGAACTCATGATGATGTTATGATAAGTCCTATGGCTATTTACCGCGATTCCGCATTCCCTTATAATGCAGATCAAATCTAAACACGGATAGAATTGAAAATAGTTCTCACCGCCATTGCCGAAGTGCTGCGGGTGAGGTTGCAGATGCTAGTGATGGAGGCTTGTGGTCGCCTTACTTTTTTGTGATCCGCTGAACGTTGCCGCCGTCGGTGAGAGTGGGAGAGTGGAGAGAAGGCAGAGAGAGCGGTGATGGTAATTATTGTCGGTGCTTGGGAAAGCAATGCGACTTTTCGAGCGTGGCTCCTCACATGTAGCCGCCGCCGCCCACGTGCATCGCCCGAGTCCGGCTCTGGAAAAACTAATAATTTGGACATTCCTAGTGGGCCTAGTTGGGAGATGCTTTACGTTTCATGCCATGCAGGCCCAACAGTGAACGCAGGGAACCAAACATCTCATTTTCTTCCTGAGCGGGTCTGATTGACCTCTAAGCGGGCTAAACGAGCCCTTGCTGTTTGGTTGAGACTTGTGAACAATAAGACAAGCACACCATGAGCAACCCACCTCATGGAGATTTAGGGGTTGTTTGGATTGATTCCATCGCACGCCCTACCAAAAAGTTGGCATTGACCCAACTCTTGTGTACTCATCTAGATGGCTACCAATATTTTGGTGCGCCCACACCCTCTACAACACGCTGGTTCAAATCCTGCCAACTTTTTGGCAATCCGTGGGTGGCGAAAACCTTCGCCAATTATTTGGATGGTCCATGGTTGGCAGGGCGAGCATTGGCTCGAACCAAACAACCTCTTAATGCTCCAACAACTACTTGTGCGCTGCAAGAGGCTTCTTCCACCTTAGATCATCACCATCATATTTTTACAGATCCGAAAGGCCGAGTAGAGGTTCTAAGATCATCTAAAATCATAATCATAGTTGGCATATCTAAGCCCCTATACGTTCTTCGACGCGTCCGGACACGCCGCAGGCTCATTTGTCGTCCTTCACAACCAGCTCATATCCCAATACCCAAATACATGCAACTCCATGCGCGTTCATGTAACACGAATTAACCATAAATTCTATGATACAAACTAAACGACAATTCACTACTAACTCTGTCTTGGTTTATTAGTCCTCCTTGTGGTTTGGGTGAAACTTTGACCTTTGACTTAACTATTAAAAAATAAGTTATATAACCTAAAAATAGTACCATTAGAAACCTCTTTCAAATATGAATCCAACAATATAAGTTTTGTGACATACAACTTATAATTTGCTAGTCAAATATACGGTCAAAATTAGGTACAAAATATGAAGGGGACCAATAAACCCAGACGGAGGTAGTACATGTCTAAATAAAATTCAACGTTTCACACATAGATAAACAATACATGAATGAATCAATGACTTCAGTTGTCGTGGTCATTGATCCTCTTCTACATGCGGACCAACCACTTTTTTCCTTCCTCGTCCAAGAGGTTGATGTCCTGAAACATGATCCTCGACTCCTCCGCCTCTCTGGCAAGCATCAACTTCTCTCTCTCTTGAGCTCAAGTCCTTGAATTGTCATGGTTTGTTCAATATCCCTTTCTGCAACCTTCTCTTGCCTCATCAATTATATTTTGTTATTCTCCAAGCTCCAAGGTCAACCTCTCCTGGTCAAACTCCATCGTCTCCATTTGCACATTTATGAACATCTTGTACCTTTCCTCCTCTTCACCACATTGGTGCAAAATATGCATGTCCAAGTGACAGACATTTTGTTTGTCGCGCCTTCACGCGCTATCCTCTCCTTCTTTCACTTGTTTCCCATCACCTACTGGTTTCTTGATACGTCCATTTTGCATCATGTTTTCCTATTATTATTTATATTTTTTATGCATAATAATGCTTTTTTGAGTAATTCTAATGCCTTTTCTCTCATAATATGCAAGGTTCACACAAAGAGGGAGAATATCGACAGCTGGAATTCTGGACCTGAAAAAGCTACGTCAGGCTACCTATTCTGCACAACTCCAAATGAGCTGAAACTTCACGAGGAATTTTTATGGACTAAATAAGAATTATTGGAGCAAATAACTACCAAAGGGGCCCCACCAGGTTGGCACAACCCACCTGGGCGCGCCTTAGTGGGTTGTGCCCTCCTCGCCCACCTCCGGTGCCCTTCTTTTGGTATATAAGTTATTTTGACCTATAAAAAGCCAGGAGAGGACTTCCGGGATGAAGCGCCACTGTCTTGAGGTAGAACTTGGGCAGGAGCACTTTTGCCCTCTAGCGAAGCGATTCCGCCGGGGGAACTTCCCTCTAGGAGGGGGAAATCATCGTTATCATCATCACCACCAACTCTCCCATCTTGGGGAGGGCAATCTCCATTAACATCTTCAACAGCACCATCTCCTCTCAAACCCTGTTTCATCTCTTGTGTTCAATCTTTGTACCGAAACTATAGATTGGTACTTGTGGGTGACTAGTAGTGTTGATTACATCTTGTAGTTGATTACTATATGGTTTATTCGGTGGAAGATTATATGTTCAGATCCATTATGCTATTTAATACCCCTCTGATCTTGAGCGTGATTATCATTTGTGAGTAGTTACTTTCCTTCTTGAGGTCACTGGAGAAATCTTGTTGCAAGTAATCATGTGAACTTGGTATGTGTTTGATATTTTGATGGTATGTATGTTGTGATTCCCTTAGTGGTGTCATGTGAACGTCGACTACATGAAACTTCACCATCTTTGGGTCTAAGGGAATGCATTGTGGAGTAGTTATTAGATGATGGTTTGCGAGAGTGATAGAAGCTTAAACCCTAGTTTATGCGCTATTCCATAAGGGGTTGATTTGGATCCAAAAGTTTAATGCTATGGTTAGATTTATTCTTAATATTTTTCTCATACTTGCGGATGCTTGCGATAGGGTTAATCAGAAGTAGGAGGTTTGTTCAAGTAAGAACATCACCTAAGCACCGGTCCACCCACATATCAAATTATCAAAGTAGCGAACACAAATCAAACCAACATGATGAAAGTGACTAGATGAAATTCCCGTGTATCCTCAAGAACGCTTTGCTTATCATAAGAGACCATTTTGGCCTGTCCTTTGCCTCAAAAGAATTGGGCTACCTTTTTGCACTTTTGTTACCGTTACCGTTACTTGCTCGTTACAAATTACCTTACTATCAAACTACTGGTTACTTACAATTTCAGTTCTTGTAGACATTACCTTGTTGGAAACCGCTTGTCATTTCCTGCTGCTCCTCGTTGGGTTTGACACTCTTACTTATCGAAAGGACTACGATTGATCCCCTATACTTGTGGGTCATCAAGGCTCTTTTTTGGGCCGTTTCCGGGGAGTGAAGCTCTCTTGGTAAGTGGAAATTGGTAAGAAAAAATTATTACTACGTGTTGAAACTTATTATCACTTGTTACTATGGAGAACAATCCTTTGAGGGGTTTGTTCAGGGTATCTTCACCTCGATCGGAATTAGTTACCCCTCAACCTAATGCACCTACTAAAAATATAGGTTATGAGATTCCTTCGGGTATGATAGAACAACTGCTAGCTAATCCTTATGCAGGAGATGAAACCGAACATCCTGATATGCACTTGATATATGTGGATGAAATTTGTGGATTATTTAAGATTGCAGGTTTTCCCAGAGATGAAGCTAAGAAGAAGGTTTTCCCTTTATCTTTGAAGGGAAAAGCATTGGCATGGTATAGGCTATGCGATGATATTGGCTCTTCGAATTGGAATCGATTGAAATTGGAATTTCACCAAAAAAAATATCCTATGCATCTAGTTCATCGTGATCGGAATTATATATATATAATTTTTGGCCTCATGAAGGAGAAAGTATCACTCTAGCTTGGGGGAGGCTTAAGTTAATGTTATATCCATGCCCCAATCATGAGCTCTCAAGAGAAATTATTATTTCGAATTTTTATGCTCGGCTTTCTCATGATGATCGATCCATGCTTGATACTTCTTGTACTGGTTCCTTTATGAAGAAGACTATTGATTTCCGGTGGGATCTTTTAGAAAGAATTAAATGCAACTCTGAAGATTGGGAACTCGAGGAAGGTAAAGAGTCAGGTATTGAGCTCAAGTATGATTGTGTTAAATCTTTTATGAATACCGATGCTTTTCAAAAGTTTAGCACTAAATATGGACTTGACTCTAAGATAGTAGCCTCCTTTTGTGAAGCATTTGCTACTCATTTTGACCTCCCTAAGGAGAAGTGGTTTAAATATCACCCACCTATCAAAGAAGAAATTAAAGAACCGGTAATAGCTAAAGATGAAACCATTATTTATAATGATGATCCAGTTGTTCCTACTACTGATATTGAAAAACCACCTTTCTCTGTCAGGATTAAGGAACATGCTAAAGTTTCAACTATGGTCAACATAAGTTATATTAGAACTTCCAAACCCGTTGAACAAATTAAAGTAGAACCTACTGTTGCTATGGTTAAGGATCTCCTGGTAGAAAATATAGATGGGCATGTTATTTACTTCTGTGATGAAGCTGCTAGAATTGCCAAACCTGATGAAAAAGATAAACATAGACCCGTTGTTGGCATGCCTATTGTCTCGGTTAAAATAGGAGATCACTGTTATCATGGTTTATGCGACATAGGTGCTAGCGTGAGTGCTATTCCTTTTACCTTATATCAAGAAATTATGAATGATATATCACCCACTGAAATATAAGACATAGATGTTACTATTAAACTTGCTAATAGAGACACCATCACACCACTTGGGATTGTTAGAGATGTTGAAGTCTTGTGTGGGAAGATAAAATACCCTACCGATTTTCTTGTTCTTGGTTCCCCACAAGATTGTCCCATTATATTTGGTAGACCTTTCTTGAACACCGTTAATGCTAAAATAGATTGTGAGAAACAAACTATCAGTGTTAGTTTCGGTGATGAGTCTCATGAGTTTAATTTTTCCAAGTTCAATATAAAGCATCATAAGAAAGAATTGTCTAGTAAGGATGAAATTACTGGTCTTGCTTCTATTGCTGTGTCTCCTACTGATCCGCTAGAACAATATTTGCTAGACCATGAAAATGATATGCATCTGAATGAAAGAAATGAAATAGATAAAATTTCCTTTGAACAACGTCCTCTGCTTAAACACAATTTGCCTATTGAAACTCTAGGAGGTCCTCCTCCACCTAAAGGTGATCCCGTGTTTGAATTAAATCAATTGCCAGACACTTTGAAATATGCTTATCTTGATGAGAAAAAGATATATCATTTTATTATCAGTGCTAACATTTCACAACATGAAGAAGAAAGATTATTGAAGGTTCTGAGGAATCACCGAGCTGTTGGAAATATGCCCTAGAGGCAATAATAAAAGGATTATTATTATATTTCCTTGTTCATGATAATTGTCTTTTATTCATGCTATAATTGTATTATCCGGAAATCATAATACACGTGTGAATACATAGACCACAACATGTCCCTAGTGAGCCTCTAGTTGACTAGCTCGTTAATCAACAGATAGTCATGGTTTCCTGACTATGGACATTGGATGTCATTGATAACGAGATCACATAATTAGGAGAATGATGTGATGGACAAGACCCAGTCCTAAGCATAACACAAGATCGTGTAGTTCGTTTGCTAGAGCTTTTCCAATGTCAAGTATCTTTTCCTTAGACCATGAGATCGTGTAACTCCCGGATACCGTAGGAGTGCTTTGGGTGTACCAAACGTCACAACGTAACTGGGTGACTATAAAGGTATACTACTGGTATCTCCGAAAGTGTCTGTTGGGTTGACACAGATCGAGACTGGGATTTGTCACTCTGTATGACGGAGAGGTATCTCTGGGCCCGCTCGGTAATGCATCATCATAATGAGCTCAAAGTGACCAAGTGTCTGGTCACGGGATCATGCATTACGGCATGAGTAAAGTGACTTACCGGTAACGAGATTGAACAAGGTATTGGGACACCGACGATCGAATCTCGGGTAAGTAACATACCAATTGACAAAAGGGAATTGTATACGGGGTTGCTTGAATCCTCGACATCGTGGTTCATCCGATGAGATCATCGAGGAGCATGTGGGAGCCAACATGGGTATCCAGATCCCGCTGTTTGTTATTGACCGGAGAGCCGTCTCGGTCATGTCTACGTGTCTCCCGAACCCGTAGGGTCTACACACTTAAGGTTCGGTGACGCTAGGGTTGTAGAGATATCAGTATGCAGCAAACCGAAAGTTGTTCGGATTCCCGGATGAGATCCTGAACATCACGAGGAGTTCCGAAATGGTCCGGAGGTAAAGAATTATATATGGGAAGTCGAGTTTCGGCCATCGGGAAAGTTTCGGGGGTCACCGCTATTGTACCAGGACCACCGAAAGGGTCCCGGGGGTCCACCGGGTGGGGCCAGCTATCCCGGAGGGCCCCATGGGCTGAAGTGGGAGGGGAACCAGGCCCTGGTTGGCTGGTGCGCCCCCCCTTGGCCCCCCCTGCGCCTAGGGTTGGGAACCCTAGGGAAGGGGGCGCCTCCACTTGCCTTGGGGGGCAAGGCACCCCCCTTGGCAGCCCCCCCCGGGGACCCTATATATAGAGGGGGGGAGGGAGGGCAGCCGCACCCTTGCACTTGGTGCCTCCCTCCCCCCTTGCTACACCTCTCTCTCCCACAGACGCTTGGCGAAGCCCTGCCGGGATCCCTGCTGCATCCACCTCCACGCCGTCGTGCTGCTGGATCTTCATCAACCTCTCCTTCCCCCTTGCTGGATCAAGAAGGAGGAGACGTCATGCTGACCATACATGTGTTGAATGCGGAGGTGCTATCCGTTCGGCGCTAGGATCTCCGGTGATTTGGATCACGACGAGTACGACTCCCTCAACCTCGTTCTCTTGAACGCTTCCGCTCGCGATCTACAAGGGTATGTAGATGCACTCCCCTCTCTCGTTGCTCGATGAACTCATAGATTGATCTTGGTGAACGTAGGAAATTTTTTATTTTATGCAACGTTCCCCAACAGTGGCATCATGAGCTAGGTCTATGCATAGTTCTCTTTGCACGAGTAGAACACAAATCTGTTATGGGCGTAGATGTTGTCAACTTTCTTGCCACTACTAGTCTTATTTTGCTTCAGCGGTATTGTGGGATGAAGCGGCCCGGACCGACCTTACACGTACGCTTACGTGAGATAGGTTCCACCGACTGACATGCACTAGTTGCATAAGGTGGCTAGCGGGTGTCTGTCTCTCCCACTTTAGTTGGAGCGGATTCGATGAAAAGGGTCCTTATGAAGGGTAAATAGAAGTTGACAAATCACGTTGTGGCTTTTTCGTAGGTAAGAAAACGTTCTTGCTAGAACCCTATTGCAGCCACGTAAAAGATGCAACAACAATTAGAGGACGTCTAACTTGTTTTTGCAGCAATTGCTTTGTGATGTGATATGGCCAAAAGTTGTGATGAATGATGAATGATATATTGTGATGTATGAGATCATGTTCTTGTAATAGGAATCACGACTTGCATGTCGATGAGTATGACAACCGGCAGGAGCCATAGGAGTTGTCTTAATTATTGTATGACCTGCGTGTCAATGATTTAACGCCATGTAATTACTTTACTTTATTGCTAAACCGTTAGCTATAGTAGTAGAAGTAATAGTTGGCGAGCAACTTCATGGAGACACGATGATGGAGATCATGATGATGGAGATCATGGTGTCATGCCGGTGACGGAGATGATCATGGAGCCCCGAAGATGGAGATCAAAGGAGCTATATGATATTGGCCATATCATGTCACTACTATTTGATTGCATGTGATGTTTATCATGTTTTTGCATCTTGTTTACTTAGAACGACGGTAGTAAATAAGATGATCCCTCATAATAATTTCAAGAAAGTGTTCCCCCTAACTGTGCGCCGTTGCGACAGTTTGTTGTTTCGAAGCACCACGTGATGATCGGGTGTGATAGATTCTAATGTTCACATACAACGGGTGTAAGACAGATTTACACATGCAAAACACTTAGGTTAACTTGACGAGCCTAGCATGTACAGACATGGCCTCGGAACACAAGAGACCGAAAGGTCGACCATGAGTCGTATGGAAGATACGATCAACATGGAGATGTTCACCGATGATGACTAGTCCGTCTCACGTGATGATCGGACACGGCCTAGTCGACTCGGATCATGTAACACTTAGATGACTAGACGGATGTCTAATCTGAGTGGGAGTTCATTAAATAATTTGATTAGATGAACTTAGTCTAAAATCTTTGCAAAAATGTCTTGTAGATCAAATGGCCAACGCTCATGTCAACATGAACTTCAACGCGTTCCTAGAGAAAACCAAGCTGAAAGATGATGGCAGCAACTATACGGACTAGGTCCGGAACCTGAGGATCATCCTCATAGCTGCCAAGAAAGCATATGTCCTTGAAGCACCGTTAGGTGACCCACCTGCTCTCCCAGCACTGCAAGACGATTTGAACGTTTGGCAGACACGTGCTGATGATTACTCCCTCGTTCAGTGCGGCATGCTTTACAGCTTAGAACCGGGGCTCCAAAAGCGTTTTGAGCAACACGGAGCATATAAGATGTTCGAGGAGCTGAAAATGGTTTTCCAAGCTCACGCCCGGGTCGAGAGATATGAAGTCTCCGACAAGTTCTATAGTTGTAAGATGGAGGAAAATAGTTCTGTCAGTGAGCACATACTCAAAATGTCTGGGTTGCACAACCGCCTGTCCCAGCTGGACATTAACCTCCCGGACGAGGCGGTCATTGACAGAATCCTTCAGTCGCTCCCACCGAGCTACAAGAGCTTTGTGATGAACTACAATATGCAGGGGATGGTGAAAACTATTCCTGAAGTATTTTCAATGCTGAAGTCAGCAGAGGTAGAAATCAAAAAGGAACATCAAGTGTTGATGGTCAATAAAACCACCAAGTTCAAGAAAGGCAAGGGTAAGAAGAACTTCAAGAAGGACGGCAAGGATGTTGCCGCGCCCGGTAAGCCAGTTGCCGGGAAGAAGTCAAAGAATGGACCCAAGCCTGAAACTGAGTGCTTTTATTGCAAAGGGAAGGGTCACTGGAAGCGGAACTGCCCCAAATACTTAGCGGACAAGAAGGCCGGCAACACTAAAGGTATATGTGATATACATGTAATTGATGTGTACCTTACCAGTGCTCGTAGTAGCTCCTGGGTATTTGATACCGGTGCCGTTGCTCATATTTGTAACTCAAAGCAGGAGCTGCGGAATAAGCGGAGACTGGCGAAGGACGAGGTGACGATGCGCGTCAGGAATGGTTCCAAGGTCGATGTGATCGCCGTCGGCACGCTACCTCTGCATTTACCTACGGGATTAGTTTTAAACCTCAATAATTGTTATTTAGTGCCAAGTTTGAGCATGAACATTGTATCTGGATCTCGTTTAATACGAGATGGCTACTCATTTAAATCCGAGAATAATGGTTGTTCTATTTATATGAGAGATATGTTTTATGGTCATGCCCCGATGGTCAATGGTTTATTCTTAATGAATCTCGAACGTAATGTTACACATATTCATAGTGTGAATACCAAAAGATGTAAAGTTGATAACGATAGTCCCACATACTTGTGGCACTGCCGCCTTGGTCACATTGGTGTCAAGCGCATGAAGAAGCTCCATGCTGATGGACTTTTAGAGTCTCTCGATTATGAATCATTTGACACATGCGAACCATGCCTCATGGGCAAAATGACCAAGACTCCATTCTCCGGAACAATGGAGCGAGCAACCAACTTATTGGAAATCATACATACCGATGTGTGCGGTCCAATGAGCGTTGAGGCTCGCGGAGGATATCGTTATGTTCTCACTCTCACTGATGACTTGAGTAGATATGGGTATGTCTACTTGATGAAACACAAGTCTGAGACCTTTGAAAAGTTCAAGGAATTTCAGAATGAGGTAGAGAATCAACGTGACCGAAAGATAAAGTTCTTACGATCAGATCGTGGAGGAGAATATTTAAGTCACGAATTTGGTACGCACTTAAGGAAATGTGGAATCGTTTCACAACTCACGCCGCCTGGAACACCTCAGCGTAACGGTGTGTCCGAACGTCGTAATCGCACTCTATTGGATATGGTGCGATCTATGATGTCTCTTACCGATTTACCGCTATCATTTTGGGGATACGCTCTAGAGACAGCTACATTCACTTTAAATAGGGCTCCGTCTAAATCCGTTGAGACGACACCGTATGAATTATGGTTTGGGAAGAAACCTAAGCTGTCGTTTCTAAAAGTTTGGGGATGCGATGCTTATGTCAAGAAACTTCAACCTGAAAAGCTCGAACCCAAGTCGGAAAAATGCGTCTTCATAGGATACCCTAAGGAAACCATTGGGTATACCTTCTACCTTAGATCCGAAGGCAAGATCTTTGTTGCCAAGAACGGATCCTTTCTGGAAAAAGAGTTTCTCTCGAAAGGAGTAAGTGGGAGGAAAGTAGAACTCGATGAAGTACTACCTCTTGAACCGGAAAGTAGTGCAGCTCAGGAAAATGTTCCTGTGGTGCCTACACCGACTGGAGAGGAAATTAATGATGATGATCAAGGTACTTCGGATCAAGTTGCTACTGAACTTCGTAGGTCCACAAGGACACGTTCCACACCAGAGTGGTATGGCAACCCTGTCCTGGAAATCATGTTGTTAGACAACGGTGAACCTTCGAACTATGAAGAAGCGATGGCGGGCCCAGATTCCAACAAATGGCTTGAAGCCATGCAATCCGAGATAGAATCCATGTATGAAAACAAAGTATGGACTTTGACAGACTTGCCCGATGATCGGCGAGCGATAGAAAATAAATGGATCTTTAAGAAGAAGACGGACGCGGATGGTAATGTTACCATCTATAAAGCTCGACTTGTCGCTAAGGGTTATCGGCAAGTTCAAGGGGTTGACTACGATGAGACTTTCTCTCCCGTAGCGAAGCTGAAGTCCGTCCGAATCATGTTAGCAATTGCCGCATACTATGATTATGAGATATGGCAGATGGACGTCAAAACGGCATTCCTTAACGGCTATCTTAAGGAAGAACTGTATATGATGCAGCCAGAAGGTTTTGTCGATCCTAAGAATGCTAACAAGGTGTGCAAGCTCCAGCGATCCATTTATGGGCTGGTGCAAGCATCTCGGAGTTGGAACATTCGCTTTGATGAGATGATCAAAGCGTTTGGGTTTATGCAGACTTATGGAGAAGCCTGCGTTTACAAGAAAGTGAGTGGGAGCTCTGTAGCATTTCTCATATTATATGTAGATGACATACTTTTGATGGGAAATGATATAGAACTATTGGACAGCATTAAGGCCTACTTGAATAAGTGTTTTTCAATGAAGGACCTTGGAGAAGCTGCTTACATATTAGGCATCAAGATCTATAGGGATAGATCGAGACGCCTCATAGGTCTTTCACAAAGCACATACCTTGATAAGATATTGAAGAAGTTCAATATGGATCAGTCCAAGAAAGGGTTCTTGCCTGTATTGCAAGGTGTGAGATTGAGCTCGGCTCAATGCCCGACCACGGCAGAAGATAAAGAAGAGATGAGTGTCATCCCCTATGCCTCAGCCATAGGATCTATTATGTATGCCATGCTGTGTACCAGACCTGATGTAAACCTTGCCGTAAGTTTGGTAGGAAGGTACCAAAGTAATCCCGGCAAGGAACACTGGACAGCGGTCAAGAATATCCTGAAGTACCTGAAAAGGACAAAGGACATGTTTCTCGTTTATGGAGGTGACGAAGAGCTCGTCGTAAAGGGTTACGTCGATGCTAGCTTCGACACAGATCTGGATGACTCTAAGTCACAAACCGGATACGTGTATATGTTGAATCGTGGAGCAGTAAGCTGGTGCAGTTGCAAGCAGAGCGTCGTGGCGGGATCTACATGTGAAGCGGAGTACATGGCAGCCTCGGAGGCAGCGCATGAAGCAATATGGATGAAGGAGTTCATCACCGACCTAGGAGTCATACCCAATGCGTCGGGGCCGATCACTCTCTTCTGTGACAACACTGGAGCTATTGCCCTTGCCAAGGAGCCCAGGTTTCACAAGAAGACCAGGCACATCAAGCGTCGTTTCAACTCCATCCGTGAAAATGTTCAAGATGGAGACATAGATATTTGCAAAGTACATACGGATCTGAATGTCGCAGATCCGTTGACTAAACCTCTTCCGCGAGCAAAACATGATCAACACCAGAACTCTATGGGTGTTCGATTCATCACAATGTAACTAGATTATTGACTCTAGTGCAAGTGGGAGACTGTTGGAAATATGCCCTAGAGGCAATAATAAAAGGATTATTATTATATTTCCTTGTTCATGATAATTGTCTTTTATTCATGCTATAATTGTATTATCCGGAAATCGTAATACACGTGTGAATACATAGACCACAACATGTCCCTAGTGAGCCTCTAGTTGACTAGCTCGTTGATCAACAGATAGTCATGGTTTCCTGACTATGGACATTGGATGTCATTGATAACGAGATCACATCATTAGGAGAATGATGTGATGGACAAGACCCAATCCTAAGCATAGCACAAGATCGTGTAGTTCGTTTGCTAGAGCTTTTCCAATGTCAAGTATCTTTTCCTTAGACCATGAGATCGTGTAACTCCCGGATACCGTAGGAGTGCTTTGGGTGTACCAAACGTCACAACGTAACTGGGTGACTATAAAGGTATACTACGGGTATCTCCGAAAGTGTCTGTTGGGTTGACACGGATCGAGACTGGGATTTGTCACTCCGTATGACGGAGAGGTATCTCTGGGCCCACTCGGTAATGCATCATCATAATGAGCTCAAAGTGACCAAGTGTCTGGTCACGGGATCATGCATTACGGTACGAGTAAAGTGACTTGCCGGTAACGAGATTGAACGAGGTATTGGGATACCGACGATCGAATCTCGGGCAAGTAACATACCGATTGACAAAGGGAATTGTATACGGGGTTGCTTGAATCCTCGACATCGTGGTTCATCCGATGAGATCATCGAGGAGCATGTGGGAGCCAACATGGGTATCCAGATCCCGCTGTTGGTTATTGACCGGAGAGCCGTCTCGGTCATGTCTACGTGTCTCCCGAACCCGTAGGGTCTACACACTTAAGGTTCGGTGACGCTAGGGTTGTAGAGATATTAGTATGCAGCAAACCGAAAGTTGTTCGGAGTCCCGGATGAGATCCCGGACGTCACGAGGAGTTCCGGAATGGTCCGGAGGTAAAGAATTATATATGGGAAGTCGAGTTTCGGCCATCGGGAAAGTTTCGGGGGTCACCGGTATTGTACCGGGACCACCGGAAGGGTCCCGGGGGTCCACCGGGTGGGGCCACCTATCCCGGAGGGCCCCATGGGCTGAAGTGGGAGGGGAACCAGCCCCTGGTGGGCTGGTACGCCCCCCTTGGGCCCCCCTGCGCCTAGGGTTGGGAACCCTAGGGGAGGGGGCGCCTCCACTTGCCTTGGGGGGCAAGGCACCCCCCCTTGGCCGCCGCCCCCCTAGGAGATCCCATATCCTAGGGCCAGCGCCCCCCTGGGGACCCTATATATAGAGGGGGGAGGGAGGGCAGCCGCACCCTTGCACTTGGCGCCTCCCTTCCCCCTTGCTACACCTCTCTCTCCCGCAGACGCTTGGCGAAGCCCTGCCGGGATCCCTGCTGCATCCACCACCACGCCGTCGTGCTGCTCGATCTTCATCAACCTCTCCTTCCCCCTTGCTGGATCAAGAAGGAGGAGACGTCACGCTGACTGTACGTGTGTTGAACGCGGAGGTGCCATCCGTTCGGCGCTAGGATCTCCGGTGATTTGGATCACGACGAGTACGACTCCCTCAACCTTGTTCTCTTGAACGCTTCCGCTCGCGATCTACAAGGGTATGTAGATGCACTCCCCTCTCTCGTTGCTAGATGAACTCATAGATTGATCTTGGTGAACGTAGGAATTTTTTTATTTTATGCAACGTTCCCCAACACGAGCTGCCATTGGATGTACGCTTGATGATTTAAGGGCATTAGTCCCATTCTCTGTCAGCACAAAATTAATATGGAACTTGATGCTAAACCCATTGTTGATCACCAACGATGTTTAAACCCCAAAATGAAAGAAGTGGTAAGAACAGAAATACTGAAGCTTTTGGAGGCAGGTATAATCTATCCTATAGCTGATAGTAGATAGGTAAGTCCCGTTCATTGTGTCCCTAAAAAGGGAGGTATTACCGTTGTTCCTAATGACAAGAATAAACTTATTCCACAAAGAATTGTTACTGGCTATAGAATGATTATCGATTTTAGAAAATTAAATAAAGCAACTAGAAAAGTTCATTGCCCTCTGCCTTTTATTGATCAAATGCTAGAAAGACTATCAAAGCACACACATTTTTGTTTCCTTGATGGTTATTCTGTTTTTTCTCAAATACTCCCTCCGTCTAGGTGTGTAAGTCATCTTAGGTTGTGCATCGCAACTAAGGCGGAGGGGAAAACGAGAGAACTTCATGTTCTTTTGCTAGTTAATAACATTGAATGCAATGAATTAACCACTACATGCCATGTTTGGTGGTCTTAAGTCATTGAAAGCATGCACGACCCACATTTTTATTGGTTGATATGTCACGAAACAAGAAACGAGGAGGGAGTTAATGTATCGTGCCTAAGTGTTTTGGGATTATTTGGTTTTCATAAGGTGACTTACACACCTTGACGGAGGGAGTACCTGTTTCACAACCTGATCAAGAGAAAACAACCTTTACTTGTCCTTTTGGAACTTGTGCTTATAGACGTATGCCTTTTGGTTTATGCAATGCACCTGCTACCTTTCAAAGATGTATGAATGCTACATTTTCTGAATTTTGTGAAAATATTGTTGAGTTTTCATGGATGATTTTTTTGTTTATGGAACTTCTTTTGATGATTGCTTAAGCAACCTTGATCGAGTTTTGCAGAGATGTGAGCAAACTAATCTCGTCTTGAATTGGGAGAAGTGCCACTTTATGGTTAATGAAGGTATTGTCTTGGGACATAAATTTTTTGAACAGGGTATTGAGGTGGATAAAGCTAAGGTTGATGCAATTGAGAAAATGCCATGTCCTAAAGATATGAAAGGTATTCGTATTTTCCTCGGTCATGCTGGTTTCTATAGAAGGTTTATTAAAGACTTCTCTAAAATTTCTAAGCTTCTTACAAATCTTTTACAATAGGATGTTCCATTTGTTTTTGATGATGATTGTGTAGAAGCCTTTGAAACACTTAAGAAAGCCTTAATTTCTGCACCTATTGTTCAACCACCTGATTGGAACTTGCCTTCCGAAATTATGTGTGATGCTAGTGATTATGCTGTTGGTGTTCTTCTAGGACAAATAGTTGATAAGAAATTAAATGCTATTCATTTTGCTAGTAAAACTCTAGACAATGCCCAACACAATTATGATACTACTGAAAAAGAATTCTTAGCAGTAGTGTTTGCTTGTGATAAGTTTAGATCTTACATTGTTTATTCTAAGGTGACTGTTCACACCGATCATGTTGCTATAGAATATCTTGTGGAAAAGAAAGATGCTAAACCTAGACTCATTAGGTGGGTTCTTTTGCTACAAGAGTTTGACTTACATATCATTGATAGAAAAGGAGCTGAGAACCCCGTAGCTAATAACTTGTCTAGGTTAGAAAATATTCTTGACGACCCACAACCTATTAATGATATTTTCCTGATTAACAATTAGCTGCAACAAATGTTTCTCATAACACTCCTTGGTATGCTGACTATGCTAATTATATTGTTGCTAAATATATACCACCTAGCTTGACATACCAACAAAAGAAAAAAAAATCTTCTATGATTTAAGACATTACTTTTGGGATGACCCACATCTTTATAGAGAAGGAGTAGATGGTATTATTAGATGTTGTGTACCTGAGCATGAACAGGGACAAATCCTACAGAAATGTCACTCCGAAGCTTATGGAGGACATCATGCGGGAGATAGACTCCTCACAAGGTACTGCAATCTGGTTTTTATTGGCCTACTCTCTTCAAGGATCCCCATAAGTTTATTTTATGTTGTGATGAATGTCAAAGAATTGGAAATATTGGTAAGCGTCAAGAAATGCCTATGAATTATTCACTTGCTGTTGAACCATTTGATGTTTGGGGATTTGATTACATGGGACCTTTTCCTTCCTCTAATGGGTATACTCATATTTTGGTTGCTGTTGATTATGTTACTAAGTGGGTAGAAGCTATTCCAACTAGTAGTGCTGATAACAACACCTCTATTAAAATGCTTAAGGAAGTCGTCTTCCCAAGGTTTGGAGTCCCTAGATATTTAATGACTGATGGTGGTTCACACTTTATTCATGGTGCTTTCCGCAAAATGCTTGCTAAATATGATGTTAACCATAGAATTGCATCACCCTCTCATCCTCAGTCTAGTGGTCAAGTTGAACTTAGCAACAGAGAAATAAAGTTAATATTACAAAAAACTGTCAACAGGTCCCGAAAGAATTGGTCTAAGAAATTAGATGATGCACTTTGAGCTTATAGGACGGCTTATAAAAATTCTATGGGTATGTATCCTTATAAAATGGTTTATGGAAAAGCTCGTCATTTGCCTCTTAAGTTAGAACATAAAGCATATTGGGCAATTAAAGAACTCAACTATGATTTCAAACTTGCCGGTGAAAAGAGGTTATTTGATATTATCCCACTAGATGAATGGAGAACCCAAGCTTATGAAAATGCCAAGTTATTTAAAGAAAGAGTTAAAAGATGGCATGATAAAAGAATCCATAAGCGTGAGTACAAGGTTGGAGAATATGTTATTTTGTAAAACTCTCGTTTCAGATTCTTTGTAGGAAAACTCCTCTTCAAATGGGAAGGTGAAGGAAATATGCCCTAGAGTTATTATCTATTTCCTTATTTCATGATAAATGTTTATTATTCATGCTAGAATTGTATTAATTGGAAACATAATACATGTGTGAATACATAGACAATATAGTGTCACTAGTATGCCTCTACTTGACTAGCTCATTGATCAAAGATGGTTAAGGTTTCCTAACCATAGAAATGAGTTGTCATTTGATGAATGGGATCACTTCATTAGGAGAATGATGTGATTGACTTGACCCATTCCTTAGCTTAGCACTTGATCGTTTTAGTTTACTGCTATTGCTTTCTTCATGACTTATACATGTTCCTATGACTATGAGATTATGCAACTCCCGATTACCTGAGGAACACTTTGTGTGCTACCAAATGTCACAACATAACTGGGTGATTATAAAGGTGCTCTACAGGTGTCTCTGATGGTACTTGTTGAGTTGGCATAGATCAAGATTAGGATTTGTCACTCCGATTGTCGGAGAGGTATCTCTGGGCCCTCTCGGTAATGCACATCACTATAGGCCTTGCAAGCAATGTGACTAATGAGTTAGTTGCAGGATGCTGTATTACAGAACAAGTAAAGAGACTTGACGGTAATGAGATTGAGCTAGGTATTGAGATACCGACGATCTAATCTCGGGCAAGTAACATACCGATGATAAAGGGAACAACATATATTGTTATGCGGTTTGACCGATAAAGATCTTCGTAGAATATGTAGGAGCCAATATGAGCATCCAGGTTCCGCTATTGGTTATTGACCAGAGACATGTCTCGGTCATGTCTACATAGTTCTCGAACCCGTAGGGTCCGCACGCTTAACGTTCGGTGACGATCGGTATTATGAGTTTATTGTTTTGATGTACCGTAGATAGTTCGGAGTCCAGGATATGATCACTGACATGACGAGGAGTCCCGAAATGGTTGACACATAAAGATTGATATATTGGATGACTATGTTTGGACTTCGGAAGTGTTCTGGGCAAGTTCAGGCATATACCGGAGTACCGGGGGGTTACCGAAACTCCCTCGGAGTATAATGGGCCTTATGGGCCTTAGTGGAGAAGAGGAGGGGTGGCCAAGGCAGGGCCGCGCCCCTCCCCCTCTAGTCCGAATTGGACAAGGAGGGGGGCGGCGCCCCCCTTTCCTTCCCCCCTCTCTCCTCCTTCCACCTTCTCCTACTCCTACAATGGAAGGAGGAGCCCTACTCCCGGTGGGAGTAGGACTCCCCCCTTGGCGCGCCCTCCTCCTGGCCGGCGGCCTCCCCCTAGCTCCTTTATATACGGGGGTGGGGGGAGGAACCCCAAGACACACAAGTTGATCATTGATCTTTAGCCGTGTGCAGTGCCCCCCTCCACCATAATCCACCTCGGTCATATCGTAGCAGTGCTTAGGCGAAGCCCTGGTCGGTAGCTTCATCAACACCGTCATCACACCGTCGTGCTGACGGAACTCTCCCTCGAAGCTCTACTGGATCGCGAGTTCGTGGTACATCACCGAGCTGAACGTGTTTAGATCGCGGAGGTGTCGTACGTTCGGTACTTGGATCGGTCGACCATGAAGACGTACAACTACATCAACCGCGTTGTCCTAACGCTTCCTCTTATGGTCTACGAGGGTACATAGACGACACTCTCCCCTCTCGTTGCTATGCATCACCATGATCTTGCGTGTGCGTAGGATTTTTTTTTGAAATTACTACGTTCCCCAACAGTGGCATTCGAGCCAGGTTTATGCGTAGATGTTATATGCACGAGTAGAACACAAGTGAGTTGTGGGCGATACAAGTCATACTGCTTACCAGCATGTCATACTTTGGTTCGGTGGTATTGTTGGATGAAGCGGCCCGGACCGACATTACGCGTACGCTTACACGAGACTGGTTCTACCGACGTGCTTTGCACATAGGTGGCTGGCGGGTGTCAGTTTCTCCAACTTTAGTTGAATTGGGTGTGGCTACGCCTGTTCCTTTTTGAAGGTTAAAACAGCACTAACTTGACGAAATATCGTTGTGGTTTTGATGCGTAGGTAAGAACGGTTCTTGCTCAGCCCGTAGCAGCCACGTAAAACTTGCAACAACAAAGTAGAGGACGTCTAACTTGTTTTTGCAGGGCATGTTGTGATGTGATATGGTCAAGACATGATGCTAAATTTTATTGTATGAGATGATCATGTTTTGTAACAGAGTTATCGGCTACTGGCAGGAGCCATATGGTTGTCATTTTATTGTATGCAATGCAATCGCCCTGTAATTTCTTTACTTTATCACTAAGCGGTAGTGATAGTCGTAGAAGCAATAGTTGGCGAGACGACAACGATGCTACGATGGAGATCAATGTGTCGTGCCGGTGACGAGTGTGATCATGACGGTGCTTTGGAGATGGAGATCAAAGGCACGAGATGATGATGGCCATATCATATCACTTATATTGATTGCATGTGATGGTTATCTTTTATGCATCTTATTTTGCTTTGATTGACGGTAGCATTATAAGATGATCTCTCACTAAATTTCAAGGTATAAGTGTTCTCCCTGAGTATGCACCGTTGCCAAAGTTCGTCGTGCCGAGACACCACGTGATGATCGGGTGTGATAAGCTCAACGTTCACCTACAACGGGTGCAAGCTAGTTTTGCACACGCAGAAATACTTGGGTTAAACTTGACAAGCCTATTATATGCAGATATGGTCTCGAAACACTGAGATCGAAAGGTCGAACGTGAATCATATAGTAGATATGATCAACATAGTGATCTTCACCATTGAAAACTACTCCATCTCACGTGATGATCAGTTTTGGTTTAGTTGATTTGGATCACGTGATCACTTAGATGATTAGAGGGATGTCTATCTAAGTGGGAGTTCTTAACTAATA
Source organism: Triticum aestivum (assembly GCF_018294505.1). Classification (NCBI taxonomy): domain Eukaryota; kingdom Viridiplantae; phylum Streptophyta; class Magnoliopsida; order Poales; family Poaceae; genus Triticum; species Triticum aestivum. Next base: position 458,280,190 of record NC_057798.1, on the reverse strand, counting down.
TGATTAATTGAACTTAAATTTATCATGAACTTAGTACCTGATAGTATTTTTCTTGTCTATGTTGTTGTAGATAGATGGGCCATGCTGTTGTTCCGTTGAATTTTAATGCGTTCCTTGAGAAAGCAAAGTTGAAAGATGATGGTAGCAATTACATGGACTGGGTCCGTAACTTGAGGATTATCCTCATTGCTGCACAGAAGAATTACATCCTGGAAGCACCGCTGGGTGCCAGGCCTACTGCAGATGCAACTAACAACATTAAGAACGTCTGGCAGAGCAAAGCCGATGACTACTCGATAGTTCAGTGGGCCATGCTTTACCGCTTAGAACCGGGACTTCAACGACGTTTTGAAAGTCACGGACCATATGAGATGTTCAGGAGTTGAAGTTAATATTTCAAGCAAATGCCCTGATTGAGAGATATGAAGTCTCCAATAAGTTCTATGGCTGCAAGATGGAGGAGAATAGTTCCATCAGTGAACATATACTCAAAATGTCTGGGGTATAATAATCACTTGATTCAACTGGGAGTTAATCTTCCTGATGATAGTGTCATTGATAGAATTCTTCAATCACTGCCACCAAGCTACAAGAGCTTTGTGATGAACTATAATATGCAAGGGATGAACAAGACAATTCCCGAGCTCTTCGCAATGCTAAAGGCTGCGGAGGTAGAAATCAAGAAGGAGCATCAAGTGTTGATGGTCAACAGGGACACCAGTTTCAAGAAAAAGGGTAAAGGGAAGAAGAAGGGGAACTTCAAGAAGAATGACAAACAAGTTGTTGCTCAAGAGAAGAAACCTAAATCTGGACCTAAGCCTGAGACTGAGTGCTTCTACTGCAAAGGGACTGGTCACTGGAAGCGGAACTGCCCCAAGTATTTGGCGGATAAGAAGGATGGCAAGGTGAACAAAGGTATATGTGATATACATGTTATTGATGTGTACCTTACTAGAGCTCGCGGTAGCACCTGGGTATTTGATACTGGTTCTGTTGCTAATATTTGCAACTCAAAACAGGGACTATGAATTGAGCGAAGATTGGCTAAGGACGAGGTGATGATGCGCGTGGGAAATTGTTCCAAAGTCGATGTGATCGCCGTCGGCACGCTACCTCTACATCTACCTTTGGGATTAGTTTTAGACCTGAATAATTGTTATTTGGTGCCAGCGTTAAGCATGAACATTATATCTGGATCTTGTTTGATGCGAGACGACTATTCATTTAAATCTGAGAATAATGGTTGTTCTATTTATATGAGTAATATCTTTTATGGTCATGCACCCTTAAAGAGTGTTCTATTTGTCTTGAATCTCGATAGTAGTGATACACATATTCATAATGTTGAAGCCAAAAGATGCAGAGTTGATAATGATAGTGCAACTTATTTGTGGCACTGCCGTTTAGGTCATATTGGTGTAAAGCGCATGATGAAACTCCATATGATGGACTTCTGGAATCACTTGATTATGAATCACTTGGTACTTGCGAACCATGCCTCATGGGCAAGATGACTAAAACACCGTTCTCCGGAACAATGGAGCGAGCAACAGATTTATTGGAAATCATACATACTGATGTATGTGGTCCAATGAATATTGAGGCTCACGGTGGGTATCATTATTTTCTCACCTTCACAGATGATTTGAGAAAATATGGGTATATCTACTTAATGAAACATAAGTCTGAAACATTTGAAAAGTTCAAAGAATTTCAGAGTGAAGTGGAAAATCATCGTAACAAGAAAATAAAGTTTCTACGATCTGATTGTGCAAGACAATATTTGAGTTACGAGTTTGGTCTACATTTGAAACAATGCGGAATCGTTTCGCAACTCATGCCACCCGGAACACCATAGCGTAATGGTGTGTCCGAACGTCGTAATCGTACTTTACTAGATATGGTGCGATCTATGATGTCTCTTACTGATTTACCGCTATCGTTTTGGGGTTATGCTTTAGAGACAGCTGCATTCACGTTAAATAGGGCACCATCAAAATCCGTTGAGACGATGCCTTATGAACCGTGGTTTGGCAAGAAACCAAAGTTGTCATTTCTTAAAGTTTGGGGCTGCGATGCTTATGTGAAAAAGCTTCAACCTGATAAGCTCGAACCCAAATCGGAGAAATGCGTCTTCATAGGATACCCAAAGGAGACTGTTGGGTACACCTTCTATCACAGATCCAAAGGCACGACATTTGTTGCTAAGAATGGATCCTTTCTAGAGAAGGAGTTTCTCTCGAAAGAAGTGAGTGGGAGGAAAGTAGAACTTGATGAGGTAACTGTACCTGCTCCCTTATTGGAAAGTAGTTCATCACAGAAACTGGTTCCTGTGACACCTACACCAATTAGTGAGGAAGCTAATGATATTGATCATGAAACCTTAGATCAAGTTACTATCGAACCTCGTAGGTCAACCAGAGTAAGATCCTCACTAGAGTGGTATGGTAATCCTATTCTGGAGGTCATGTTACTTGATCATGGTGAACCTACGAACTATGAGGAAGCGATGATGAGCCTAGATTCCACAAAATGGCTTGAGGCCATGAAATCTGAGATGGGATCCATGTATGAAAGTGTGGACTCTGGTTGACTTGCCTGATGATCGGCAAGCCATCGAGAATAAATGGATCTTCAAGAAGAAGACTGACACTGACAGTAATGTTACTATCTACAAAGCTCGACTTGTTGCAAAAGGTTTTCGACAAGTTCAAGGGGTTGACTACGATGAGACTTTCTCACTCGTAGCGATGCTTAAGTCTGTCCGAATCATGTTAGCAATTGCCGCATTTTATGATTATGAAATTTGGCAAATGGACGTCAAAACTACATTCCTGAATGGATTTCTGGAAGAAGAGTTGTATATGATGCAACCAGAAGGTTTTGTCGATCCGAAAGGTGCTAACAAAGTGTGCAAGCTCCTACGATCCATTTATGGATTGGTGCAAGCCTCTCGGAGTTCGAATAAACATTTTGATAGTGTGATCAAAGCATATGGTTTTATACATACTTCTGGAGAAGCCTGTATTTACAAGAAAGTGAGTGGGAGCTTTGTAGCATTTCTAATATTATATGTGGATGACATATTGTTGATTGGAAATGATATAGAATTTCTGGATAGCATAAAAGGATACTTGAATAAGAGTTTTTCAATGAAAGACCTCGGTGAAGCTGTTTATATATTGGGCATCAAGATCTATAGAGATAGATCAAGACACTTAATTGGACTTTCACAAAGCACATACCTTGATAAAGTTTGGAAAAAGTTCAAAATGGATCAAGCAAAGAAAGGGTTCTTGCCTGTGTTACAAGGTGTGAAGTTGAGTTAGACTCAATGTCCCACCACTACAGAAGATAGAGAGAAAATGAAAAATGTTCCCTATGATTCAGCCATAGGCTCTATCATGTATGCAATGCTGTGTACCAGACCTGATGTGTGCCTTGCTATTAGTTTAGCAGGGAGTTACCAAAGTAATCCAGGAGTGGATCACTGGACAGCGGTCAAGAACATCCTGAAATACCTAAAAAGGACTAAGGATATGTTTCTCATTTATGGAGGTGACAAAGAGCTCATCGTAAATGGTTACGTCGATGCAAGCTTTGACACTGATCCGGACGATTTCAAAATCACAAACCAGATACGTGTTTATATTGAACGGTGGAGCTGTCAGTTGGTGCAGTTCTAAACAAAACGTTGTGGCGGGATCTACGTGTGAAGCGGAGTACATAGCTGCTTCGGAAGCAGCAAATGAAGGAGTCTGGATGAAGGAGTTCATATCCGATCTAGGTGTCATGCCTAGTGCATCGGGTCCAATGAAAATCTTTTGTGACAATACTGGTGCAATTGCCCTGGCAAAGGAATCCAGATTTCATAAGAGAACCAAGCACATCAAGAGACGCTTCAATTCCACCCGTGACAAAGCCAGGTGGGAGACATAGAGATTTGCAAGATACATATGGATCTGGATGTAGCAGACCCGTTGACTAAGCCTCTCTCACGAGCAAAACATGATCAGCACCGAGACTCCATGGGTGTTAGAATCATTACTGTGTAATCTAGATTATTGACTCTAGTGCAAGTGGGAGACTGAAGGAAATATTCCCTAGAGGCAATAATAAAGTTATTATTTATTTCCTTATTTCATGATACATGTTTATTATTCATGCTAGAATTGTATTAATCGGAAACATAATACATGTGTGAATACATAGACAATATAGTGTCACTAGTATGCCTCTACTTGACTAGCTTGTTGATCAAAGATGGTTAAGGTTTCCCAACCATAGACATGAGTTGTCATTTGATGAACGGGATCACATCATTAGGAGAATGATGTGATTGACTTGACCCATTCTGTTAGCTTAGCACTTGATCGTTTTAGTTTACTGCTATTGATTTCTTCATGACTTATACATGTTCATATGACTATGAGATTACGCAACTCCCGATTACCGGAGGAACAATTTGTGTGCTACCAAACATCACAACGTAACTGGGTGATTATAAAGGTGCTCTACAGGTCTCTCCGATGGTACTTGTTGAGTTGGCATAGATCAAGATTAGGATTTGTCACTCCTATTGTCGGAGAGGTATCTCTGGGCCCTCTCGGTAATGCACATCACTATTAGCATTGCAAGCAATGTGACTAATGAGTTATTTTCGGGATGCTGTATTACAGAACAAGTAAAGAACTTGCCGGTAACGAGATTGAGCTAGGTATTGAGATACCGACGATCTAATCTCGGGGAAGTAACATACCGATGACAAAGGGAACAACGTATATTGTTATGCGGTTTGACCGATAAAAATCTTCGTAGAATATGTAGGAGCCAATATGAGCATCCAGGTTCCGCTATTGGTTATTGACCGGAGACATGTCTCGGTCATGTCTACATAGTTCTCGAACCCGTAGGGTCCGCACGCTTAACGTTCAGTGACGATTGGTATTATGAGTTTATGTGTTTTGATGTACCGAAGATAGTTCGGAGTCCCGGATATGATCACTGGCATGACGAGGAGTCTCGAAATGGTTGAGACATAAAGATTGATATATTGGATGAATATGTTTGGACTTCGGAAGTGTTCCGGGCAAGTTCGGGCATATATCGGAGTACCGGGGGTTACCGGAACCCCCCGGGGAGTATAATGGGCCTTATGGGCCTTAGTGGAGAAGAGGAGGGGCGGCCAAGGCAGGGTTGCGCGCCCCTCCCCCTCTAGTCCGAATTGGACAAGGAGGGGGGCGGCGCCCCCTTTCCTTCCCCCCTCTCTCCTCCTTCCCCCTTCTCCTACTCCTACTAGGAAAGGAGGAGTCCTACTCCCGGTGGGAGTAGGACTCCCCCCTTGGCGCGCCCTCCTCCTGGCCAGCCGCCTCCCCCCTAGCTCCTTTATATACGGGCGCGGGGGGCACCCCAAGACACACAAGTTGATCATTGATCTTTAGCCGCTGCGGTGCCCCCCTCCACCATAATCCACCTCGATCATATCGTAGCAGTGCTTAGATGAAGCCCTACGTCGGTAGCTTCATCAACACTGTCATCACGCCGTCGTGCTGACGGAACTCTCCCTCGAAGCTCTACTAGATCGTGAGTTCGTGGGACGTCACCGAGCTGAACGTGTGCAGATCGCAAAGGTGTCGTACATTCGGTACTTGGATTGGTCGACCGTGAAGACGTACGACTTCATCAACCGCATTGTCATAACGCTTCTGCTTACGGTCTACGAGGGTATGTAGATGACACTCTCCCCTCTCGTTGCTATGCATCACCATGATCTTGCGTGTGCATAGGAATTTTTTGAAATTACTACGTTCCCCAACAGAAGGACCCTATGTTATTGAGGAGGTTTATAGATCTGGAGCCATCAAAATAAATAATGCCAGAGGTACTACCCCGAAGGTTGTTAATGGGCAACGTATAAAACATTATATCTCAGGTACGCCCATTAGTGTTGAAAGCAATATTATCCATACTATGACACCGGAAGAACACATAAAAGAAACCTTCCGGAACACTCCAGAATCGTGAAAAAGAGGAGGTACGTGATACAGTAAGTAAACGGACTCCAAAAAATCCGTAAAAATATTTTCTCTCTGTTTTGGAATATAACAAAAATTAGGAAAATAAGAAACAACCAGGAAGGCACCCTTGGTGGGAACAAGACACCAGGACGTGCCTGGCTTGCGAGGCGCGCCCAGGTGGGTTGTGCCTACCTCAGGTACCTTCCAAACTCCGTTTTTCTTCCGTTTGCTTGTTTCCCAAGATAAAAAATCTTTATATACCCCCTAAACCTATTTACCACCATATCACAGAGAAATCTTGTGTTTCCTTTTCTTGTTGTTTTTGGTCAGATCTGTTAAGCTAGGCATCTTGTCTTCTTCCTCCTCCAACAACGTGGAAGAGAATGCTTGCTTGATGAAGATCCAGCTAAAGAGAGAAGAGCCCGTAGAAGCCGCCAAAGGGGACAAGAGCAAGGAGGCCACTGGAGATCAAGCACCGGTGGTTGAGCAGACCTTGCCTGCCGAGGAGGAAGAAGAAGATATCCTTAAACCTTACTATGATAATCTCACCCCCACCGAGGTCGAAGCCTTTCAAATCATTGAAACAGTTTGTGTGCAAAATAAATATCTCACCCGTGAAAATATTCTATTGCAAGAGCATATCATCGCCCTCCGGAGCGTCATCCGTAGATTGGAGAATCTTTTGATCATAAAGGACAAGATTGCTACTACTTCTTCACCACCACTTCCTTCTTCATCACCAAAGGAGACTTGAGTATTGGGTATGGGCACTCCCCTTGGCTTGTGCCGAGCTTGGGGGAGGAGCACCAGTATCGTATCACCTCCATTATCTTTTACCATTACTTATCTTAGTTCGATCCGTAGTTATCTTTTACTTTAGATGAATAAAAGTTTAGTTTGATCCTTTCTTTTCGAGTGTTTGCTTAGTGATCTATCTTTGTAATCATGTGCGAGAAATATAATAAAGTTTACTTTGTGTTTTGTTTTCTTTAGTTTCATGTTCAATAAAAAGAAAGGAAATAAATGAAAAAGATCATATGCTAATCTTATGGTAAGTAATTACATCACATAAGGAAGAGTATAAGTAGAAAAATTTATTGGAGATTGACAAACATAGCATTGGTCAATGATGCAATTCATGAAAGAATTAATAAGGGAAGAGAAGATTCACATGCAAATACACTATCTTGGACATATTTTGTGATTGTGAGCCCCCATCGAAATATTATATGCCAAAATTCTTGAAGTTGGACAAGGAAGACAACATAATTATTTATGTTTGTTCATATTCACATAGAAGTTATATTGTCATAGATCCTTCAACATGTGATGCTTGCACCCCATCTTTGCTAGCCAAAAATTCTGCACTAAGTAGAGATACTACTTGTGCATCCAAAAACCCTTAAACACATATCTTGCTTTGAGAGTCCACCACTCCTACCTATGGATTGAGTAAGATCCTTCGACTAAGTTGTCATCAGTGCAAAAAGGCAATAAAAATTGCTTCTAAAAGTGTTGGATCATTTAGTGTAAGAGAAAATTGAGCGTTGTCCGAACTTGTGATGGCAAAGAATAAAAGCGACAGACTGCATAATAAAGGTTGCTATCATAAGGGGCAATATAACGTGACGTTCTTTTGCACTAAGAGATTGAGCATACAAACAATAAGCTGCTTATATATTGGGAATCAAGATTTATAGAATTACTCCATTTTTCATCATGTTTTCATATTGTTATTTATAACGTTTTAATTCATAATAATGCTTTTTGGAGTAATTCTAATGCCTTTTCTCTCATAATATGCAAGGTTCACACAAAGAGGGAGAATATCGGCAGCTGGAATTCTGGACCTGAAAAAGGTACGTCAGGCTACCTATTCTGCACAACTCTAAATGAGCAGAAACTTCACGAGGAATTTTTATGTAATAAATAAGAATTATTGGAGCAAATAACTACCAAAGGGGCCCACCAGGTGGGCACAACCAACATGGGCGCGCCAGGGAGCCCAGGCGTGCCCTGGTGGGTTGTGCCCTCCTCGGCCCACCTTCGGTGCCCATCTTCTGGTATATAAGTCATTTTGACCTAGAAAAAGCCAGGAAAGGACGAAGTGTCGCCGTCTCGAGGCGGAACTTGGGCAGGAGCACTTTTGCCCTTCGGTGGAGCGATTCCGCCGAGGGAACTTCCCTCCCGGAGGGGGAAATCATCGTTATCATCATCACCAACAACTCTCTCATCTTGGGGAGGGCAATCTCCATCAACATATTCAACATCACCATCTCCTCTCAAACCCTAGTTCATATCTTGTGTTCAATCTTTATACTAAAACTATAGATTGGTACTTGTGGGTGACTAGTAGTGTTGATTACATCTTGTAGTTGATTACTATATGGTTTATTCGGTGGAAGATTATATGTGCTATTTAATACCCCTGTGATCTTGAGCATGATTATCATTTGTGAGTAGTTAATTTTGTTCTTGAGGTCATGGGAGAAATCTTGTTGTAAGTAATCATGTGAACTTGATATGTGTTTGATATTTTGATGGTATGTATGTTGTGATTCCCTTAGTGATGTCATGTGAACATCGACTACATGACACTTCACAATCTTTGGGCCTAAGGGAATGCATTGTGGAGTAGTTATTCTATGATGGGTTGCGAGAGTGACAGAAGCTTAAACCCTAGTTTATGCGCTATTCCGTAAGGGGCTGACTTGGATCCAAAAGTTGAATGCTATGGTTAGATTTATTCTTAATACTTTCTTGTAGTGGCGGATGCTTGCGAGGGGGTTAATCATAAGTAGGAGGTTTGTTCAAGTAATAACAACACCTAAGCACCGGTCCACCCACATATCAAATTGTTAAAGTAGCAAACACAAGTCAAACCAACATGATAAAAGTGACTAGATGAAATTCCCGTGTACCCTCAAGAACGCTTTGCTTATCATAAGAGACTGTTTTGGCCTGTCATTTGCCTCAAAAGGATTGGGCTACCTTGCTGCACTTTTGTTACCGTTACCCTTACTTGCTCGTTACAAATTACCTTGCTATCAAACTACTCATTACTTACAATTTCAATGCCTGCAGACATTATCTTGCTGAAAACCGCTTGTCATTTCCTTTTGCTCCTTATTGGTTTCGACACTCGTACTTATCGAAAGGACTACGATTGATCCCCTATACTTGTGGGTCATCATTTCACTTCGGCATGGTTGCTTGCATGTCAACCCCACCATTTTCTTCTTCCTCCTCCTCATCCAATCCAATTGATTGAGCTGAGCTAGAACCATCAGTTTTCTTCATCTTCTTCATGTGATTTTCAATCTCCTCAAGAATAGTTTGCCACTCGGGTTTCCCATTCAATTTCATCCAAAAATTTAAAAAGTGAATACCTTCTTCTCCACGATGGTACAAAGCCGCTGCTAAAGTTGCATGGGTTTGAACTCTGATGCTGCTTTGGTTCTGACCGACAACTTATTTGAGATAACCAACATGCTCACAGCCTCTTAGATGAGTGACCATTTATGTTGGAGCGAGCACGAGACATGGTTGGTAGAGATTGGGTGTGCCTTCACATATTGTTTTTGCTCATGGTAAAGTTTGTGGATGTTTTCCCAATATTTCTCATCTTTCTGCTTGGTTCCACACATCGGATACATGCTAATGCTACAACTTTTACACAATAAAACATCTTCAAATTATGTGAATGTCTGACCTCTTGGCTTCACTACTTTCTTCTTTGAGTGCGTAACATTTTCCCAACTACAAACACAAAGGAATTGGTATCCCCATGGTATATTATAAGGAATCTTAATCAACATTAACCATGTCTTATAGTATTTGTTTCTATGATATGCATCACAATTTAACCATTGTCCTACAAGTTTGATCCAATGGTATGTGCAACAAAAGAATCAACGAATGAAAGTATGAAAGGGGCAAAGATTGTACCGGGTCTTGGTTAGGCGTTCTGTCGAATAGCGTGTGAGCATGCCCTGGCCGGCATTGCTCAACATCGTCCAATGCCTTTGGAATTGTGGCGACTCGAACATCATGTGCGCGTTGGGGACGGCTTGCAAGAAACTAAAATTTTGGAAGTCCATCCAATGGGAGGGTAGGATGGAGCATCCATTGTATGAAAATCCCTACTCCTTGCATTGACATTGATTGTAAGGCCTCTCCACTGCTTAACAATCTGCCGAGTTGATGAGAGACTTTCTCAACCTTTTGTCATCCCTTATTAACCCCAATCATCATTCTCTTTGGCTTCCAAACTGCAAAGTCCATGGCTCACGCTCATGTATTGAGTGTAACTGAAAAGGCTCAAGCGAGAAAAAGATGATACAATTGCTTGGTTTGGCACTAGGGTTATCATGATTTATACTTTATGTTAGGAAGACCGAGCTATACAATGCTTACATGATTAAATGAGTAGGAGTAACATTATCTAGCATTCTTTATTTTGAAGGGTAATGATAACTTTCTAGTATTCCTGCATATTATCGTTTTGATATCAAATAAATCATCATTTCTCAATATGCACACCATAAAGAATTACATTATTGAGATATCTTAGGTAGCATTTCACATCAAAATATCCATTTTTATCATTTACCTACTAGAGGACGAGTAGGAATTAAGCTTGGGGATGTTGATACGTCTCCAATGCATCTATAATTTTTTATCGTTTCATGCTACTAAATTATCAATCTTGTATGCTTTATATGCCAGTTATTTATTTTTTGTGGAATAATCTATTAACTTAGTTTACCAGTGCTAGTTTCTGTATTTTTGCCTATTTTTTGTTTTGCGGAAAAATCTTACCAAACAAAGTCCAAACATGATGAACTTTACGGTGATTTTTTTGGACCAGAAGAGACCCTAGAGGCTTTGGAGAGAGATCAGAAGATACACAAGAGAGAGACAAGATCACACGGCGCGTCCCAGAGGGGTGGCGCACCCTTAGCAGTTGTGGGGCCCACGTGGCTCCGTTTGACCTAATCTCTGGCCTATAAATTCCTTAATATTTCAAAACCCTCGAAGCGATACGTAAAACAATTTTATTGCTGCCACAAGCCTCTGTTCTTCCGTGATCCCATCTGCAAGACTGAGGGAGTCCTAGACTAGGGGGTGTCTGGATAGCCGAACTATCATCATCGGCCGGACTCCAAGACTATGAAGATACAAGATTGAAGACTTCGTCCCGTGTCCGGATGGGACTTTCCTTGGCGTGGAAGGCAAGCTTGGCGATACGGATATGTAGATCTCCTACCATTGTAACCGACTCTGTGTAACCCTAGCCCTCTCCGGTGTCTATATAAACCGGATGGTTTTAGTCCGTAGGACAACAACAATAAGAACAATCATACCATAGGCTAGCTTCTAGGGTTTAGCCTCCTTGATCTCATGGTAGATCTACTCTTCTAATACCCACATCATCAATATCAATCAAGCAGGACGTAGGGTTTTACCTCCATCAAGAGGGCCCGAACCTGGGTAAAACATCGTGTCCCTTGTCTCCTGTTACCATCCGCCTAGACGCACAGTTCGGGACCCCCTACCCGAGATCCGCCGGTTTTGACACCGACATTGGTGCTTTCATTGAGAGTTCCTCTGTGTCGTCACCGATAGGCTCGATGGCTCCTTCGACCATCAACAACGACGCGGTCTAGGGTGAGACTTTTCTCCCCGGACAGATCTTCGTATTCGGCGGCTTTGCACTGCGGGCCAATTCGGCTGGCCATCTGGAGCAGATCGAAAGCTACGCCCCTGGCCGTCAGGTCAGATTTGGAAGTCTGAACTTCACGGCTGACATCCACGGAGACTTGATCTTCAATGGATTCGAGCCAGAGCCGAGCGTGCTGCACTGTCACGATGGGCATGATTTAGCTCTGCTGCCGGACAGTGCCCTGGAGGCCGCACACGAGTCCTCTCCGACCTTCGATTCGGAGCCGGCTGCGTAGATCGAGGATGGGTGGTTAGGCACCGCCTCGAGGGCTGCAACCTCTACGGCGATAGAGCCGAATACTGACTCTGTCCCTTCTGAAGCTCGTGACTCCAAGGTACCGGACTCCTTGCCGGACTCCGAACCTCCCGCGCCCCCATCAACCGAATCCGATTGGGCACCGATCATGGAGTTCGCCACCGTGGACATCTTTCAACACTCATCTTTTGGCGACATCCTAAGTTCGATAAAGCATCTTTCGTTATCACGAGAGCTCCGGCCGGACTACGGTCAGGACGATTGGGATGTGGACGATGAAACTCAAAGCCCACCCACCTCCCACTTAGTAGCCACTGTCAAAGATTTAACCGACACGCTAGATTTCGACTCCAGAGACATCAACGGTATGGACAACGATGCCGGAGACGACCAAGAGTCAGTGCCTACTAGGCACTGGAAAGCCACCTCAACTCATGACGTATACATGGTGGATACACCAAAAGGAAGTGATGGCGAGGAACAACCGGACGCGGCGAAGGATAATTCCCCTAAAAAACAACAAAAACGGCGACGCAAGCGCCGCCCGAAGTCCCGCCTCGATAACAATGGCACCCATATAGACCTAGCCGTAGAGGAGGGTGAACCAGTGGACGAGCAACCCATTCCCAGCGAAAACACTAGTCCAGGCGATCTCACGCCGGACACATCACCAGAGCATAAGAACCTTCACAGAAGACTCGTCGACACTGGAAGGAGTTTGAAGAAGCAAAAACGGAAGCTCAAAACGGCGGAAGACGTACTCAGAATGAGATGGAGCAAAGTACTCAAGACCGCAGATAAGTACGACGATAGTCACCACACAAAGAGCTATCTGAAGCGCAAACTGTTGCCTGAATTTGACGAGGAGGCCGTAGAGCCCCCACAGTCAAAAATGAAAGAGGCAGCCTGGCCGAGTAAACGACCAGATAATAGGCTAAGAGCGGCAAGTGGCGCCGCACACAATCCGGCACATTTCCCAAATAAAGATCCTAGAAAAAAGGATGGCCCAGTCAGGTCCATCTATGGGCCAAAAAAGAAGGCTCCAGGAAGAAACACAACCTGCCGAGTGTGCAAAGATAACGGCACACCTAAATACAGGGGCGCCGCACACCCACTATGCTTCACCAACGAGGTACTGGATCATGAATTTCCAGCGGGATTCAAGCCCGTAAACATAGAGGCATATGATGGAACAACAGACCCCAGAGTCTGGATTGAGGATTATATCCTACACATACATATGGCTAGAGGAGACGATCTCCACGCCATAAAATACCTACCCCTCAAGCTCAAAGGGCCAGCTCGGCATTGGTTCAAAAGCCTCCCAGAAAATACCATTGGAAGTTGGGAAGAGCTTGAGGATGCGTTTCGAGCAAATTTCCAGGGAACTTATGTCCGCCCCCGGACGCAGACGATTTAAGTCACATAGCTCAACAGCCCGGGGAGTCAGCACACAAATTCTGGAACAGGTTCCTCACCAAAAAGAACCAAATAGTCGACTGTTCGGACGCCGAAGCCTTAGCAGCCTTTAAACATAACGTCCAAGACGAATGGTTCGCTAGACACCTCGGCCAGGAAAAACCTAGAACAATGGCCGCACTAACAAGCCTCATGACCCGCTTTTGCGCGGGATAAGATAGCTGGCTAGCAAGATGCAGCACCAGCGACCCGAGTACATCCGAGGTCAGGGATGGAAACGGTAAATCACGGCACAGAAAAGATCAGCACAGGAATAAAGATGGTGGCCCAAATAGCACGGCGGTCAACGCCGGATTCGAAAGCTCCCGGCCGAATAACAAAACAATGCCCCTTAAGGATAACAGTGACGAGTTATCCAACCTAAACAAAATCATGGATAGGATATGTCAAATCCACAGTACCCCCGGGAAGCCTGCAAACCATACCCATAGAGATTGTTGGGTCTTCAAACAGTTCGGTCGACTTAACGCCGAACACAAGGGGCTCGACACACCAAGCAAAGAAGATAGCGAATCCCACAGGCAGCAGACCGGAGCACAGAAGACTTTCCCACTAGAGGTCAAAACAGTGAACTCACTTCATGTGATAAACTGTGCGGAAGCGATATAAACCTGCTATACCAGGACACCATCCACTGAATGGGGATAGACCCTACCAAAATTCGCCATAGCAACACTTCCTTCAAAGGAGTGAGGCTAGGCCCTTATGTCAAGTGTACAGGCTCTGTACTACTAAAAGTTGTGTTCGGTTCACCCAACAAATTCCGTTGCGAAAAGCTAATCTTCCATATCGCCCCATTCAAAAGTAGCCATAAATCACTACTGGGACGCGAAGCTTTCGCCCGCTTTAATGCAATACCGCATTTACGCGTCTCTTGCACACAAGGTGCCCGGTCCACGCGGCATCATCCCACTAAAGGGAAACTTCGAGTGTTCCTTGACCACGGAAAACGTGAGACTACCTTGACAGCCACACATTAATCCAACCTTGCTGATGAAAGCACCTAAAAACAGGTCATTTAGACCTCGGACATGGTTAGGCGAGTCTGGAATAAATAAACAAGGGGCTTCCCAGCCGCACACCTCTATACAAGGGGCTGCACGTATAAACAATGAGAGCCAATAAAGCTCAATCTTTCCAAACATTACTCTGTTTTAAATACATCTTTCGCACGATATTTTTTTCCAAACTAAGTTCTTCTCTTTTACAGATGAATCACGTGCTACACCCGTCCAGGATACAGCACAACGGAGACACAGGCGCAGACGTGCAGCAGGGACCCGTTACAAGGATTCTTTTCAGATTAAGACCCTGCGTAAACCTTTCTTACTGTATCTTGTTGATACTCACCCCCCGGTTTCCTACCATAACCAAGGAGGAGGCTGACGTTTTGGCATCGGCCGCGTCAGAATTTTTCGCCTGTGCCTGGATATTAGGGGCTTAGGGCACTGTTCTGCCCGTTATCATAAAGTCCGAATACCTTAGGGAGTGTTCGGCGTCTCGAGTTAGGCCTTATATGCATCAGCTCTGAATCATGTCTTTGGTCAAATGTTGGGTTTGCCCGGCTCCTGTGTTTTGCTGCCTTATGTTCCGCTCCATCGGCTAACGCGGCACCAGGAGAACTACTGCGATTGTGCCCCGGTTCGGCCGGGCGAGCACCTTAGTAGAGAAAGCCGAAAACTAACTGTCATGATACAGCGAGAGACTGGTCAACCACTCGATCGACTATTGGAATGTTTAGAATTCCTCCGCTTCGATGAAGGACCGCTTCCCGGTCAGGCACACACTCGCCCCAAGTTTGGAGAGCGCAGTGCCTCTAGGGGCTATATCGTAGCCCCACCATCGAGCTCCTATGGCTAAGTGAAAGTGATAAAGCATTATAGTCCGGTTGCCTAGTTTGCTACGCTATCACCTCCTTCAAAGGACCAAGACGTTGGATTAAGTGTGAAAATGTGCTTTTTTTTGCAAACACCCCCGCACTGTGTGCGTGGGGGCTGAAGCCAAAGACTGCCATCTATCAGGTTATACATACATATACATTAACGGCCGCACAGGAGATATTTCAATACTTGAACGCACAAGTATAAAAAGTTGTTATATTATAAATATGATCTCACAAATCATATAGGTCATTTGAGCATGACATTTTTTGAGCACTGCGACTCTATTAAACGAGCGCCCGGCAGGACTTCCTCAAAATAGTGCTCGGTGGGTAATCGGCTCTCGTCCGAACCCCGGGACGCAACATCGGTGGCATTCATCTCTGCTCAGTATGTCTTAACACGGGCAAGAGCCATCCGTGCACCCTCTATGCAGGCCGACTGCTTCATCGCCTTGATATGCGGCACCGCCCCAAGGAATTGCTGCAATAAACCAAAATAACTTTTCGGCTTGGGCCGTTCCGGCCACAGATGAGCCACCACATCCGTCATGGCTAGTCCGGACAATCTATTCAGCTCAGCCCACTCAGCTAACTGATCGGTCAACGGCAGTGGACGCTCCGGACTATGGAATTGAGACCAAAACAGCTCTTCCATTTGATGATCCTTCTGACTTCAGAAATGTCGAACTGCGTCCGCCGAACTCACCGCCAAATCCAGATAGGGATCCTCCGAGCTCCACAGCTGGCCCAACTGAGCATACCTCGGATTCGTGAATTTCCTACGTAACAGGAAGGGCTTTCCAGCCACCATGTCTCCGGCCTGACGCAGTTCCTCCTTTATAGCCCGCATTGCAGAACGGGCATCCTTGGATTCGGCGGTGGCCTTCTTCAGGTCCTCTTGCTCCGCTTGGCGTTCTCTTTCGAGAACCTCATAGCGGTCGGTAGCATCTTTTAATTTAATGGCCATTGCGGCCATTTCCTCCCTGCTTTGGCAGTGAGCAGCCTTCTCGGCTTTTAGCCCCTCCGCTGCCTTCAAGGCAGCCGCATCACTTTTTCTGGCTTGGTCCTTGGCTCGAGCAAGATCCGCCCGAAGGTCTTCCACATCAGCGGCACCATCCGCATCAAGCATACACGTTGTAAGGAGTGGGCGTCAGCTCCCTTACCAGGTGACCGTGGAAACACCATTTACCTTGCAACTCGTCAAGTCGTTTATTGACCAGCGTGATGTCCGCATCCGCAGCGTCGAGTTGCTGCTTCAGTTCGGCAACTCTATCAGTCCGGCTGGCCACCGAACGCTCCGCCACCTGCATAGTAAAGGCGACATTTCATAACTAAGATTATGATCCTCGGCACGCTGTCGCTCTCGACAACATACCGAGTCTCAGGGGCTACTATCTATACAGGGCGCACCCTATGTGCAGCACTGTCACAAGGTATGTCATTTTTTTGCGTACCTCAAACCCCTTCAGTAAACTTCCGACGGCCTCATGTAACCCGCTTTCGGCGGATGAGATCCTTTCAATCACCGCACTCATTAATGCGCGGTGATCTTCTGAGAGAGACGCCCTCTCGAGCAAACCCAGCAGCTCCACCGGCCGCACTCCAGTGGGTGCCGAACTCCCAGGCCCCGCCGGACTCGGGGAGACCCTCCGTGACCACCTCAGGGTCGTCCGCCCCGCCTAATGGGTCAGCAAATGGAGGCGTTTTGCTCTCCATCATCTCCGGACGAAGGTCCCCCGAGGATGAGCTCTGCTGGGAAGGGCTGAGATCCGAACTACAAGGTAAAAACTTCGGTTATCCTTAGAAATAAAATAGGATTGCCTTTTATTGTAAAACTTCCCTTCTTTCTACTTACGGCTCGCTGGAGGGCTGATTCCTTTGGGGAGACTGTACGGCTGGGACTCCTCCCGGCACAGGACCTTCCGGTGCAGATTTCTTTCCCCGCTTCGAGGCTTTGGCCTCCGGGTTTGCAGAAGCGGTCCTCTTCTCCCCCTGGAGGGAGGGATTCTTGATTCCCCCTTACTGAGAGCCTCCTTAACAGAGGTGGTGGTTTCCCTATTCCCCCCCTTCGCCTTCCTCCAAAGGCGCAACCTCCAACATTTTGACTAACACGGGACCCGGCGTGGTCTCAGGGAGGGGGAGGGGGGCAGACACCATATCAGTTTCGCTTGCGCTATCCACTCTTGTTCAAGGGATAGCTGGTTAAAAAGCAGATCCATGATAAATAAATGGATGATATGTCCGGTCACAGGGCTACTTACTTGAGTATCCGGGCGATTGCAGCTTAGGCCAGCGTCCTCGGTCAAGTCCGGACACACTTCTTGTGATCCGAAGAACAGTTTGTACATCTCCACGGGTTTTGTACCCATAAAGTGTTGGAGAGCTCGTGGTCCCTCCGGATTGAATTCCCACAGGCGGAGGGGGCGACGTTTGCAGGGCAGAAGACGCCGAATCAGCATAACCTGCATCACTACAACCAGATTGATCTCCCTCTCTTGGAGATCTCGAATCCGGCCCTGCAATAGGGGTACGTCCTTGGGCGGCCCCCAGTCGAACCCTTTATTGACCCACGATGTCAGCCGTAGTGGGGGGCCCGGGCGAAAGGCGGGCGAAAGGCCTCTGCCTGCTGCCCCTGGGAGTGGTGATGTAGAACCACTCCTGTTGCCACAAACCGAGCTCCTCCTGAAAAGAGTCCACGGGCCATGGAGCATCGGCCCTCTTGCTTATGACCGCCCCTCCGCACTCTGCCTGACGCCCCTCAATCATCTTCTGCTCCACATTGAAGGTTTTGAGCCACAAACCAAAGTGAGGGGTAGTGCGGAGGAAGGCTTCGCAAACAACAATAAATGATGAGATATGGAGGATAGACTCCGGAGCCAGGTCGTGGAATTCCAGCCCATAGTAAAATAGGAGCCCCCTCACGAAGGGATCCATCGGGAAGCCTAAACCCCGACGGAGGTGAGGTACGAACACGACGCTCTCACCAGGCTTAGGGGTAGGAATGACTTGCCCTTGGGCAGGTAACCTGTGCGAAATCTCGTAGGTTAAGTACCTGGCATCCCGAAGCTTTAGCACGTCCTCCTCCGTGACGGAGGAGGGCATCCACCGGCCCTGAAGGTTTGAGCCGGACATTGTCGAAGGTCCGAAGTACCCGAATCTGGAGCCCGGGGTGTTGGAACTCAGGGCGAGGGGCAGGTTCGATTGAGGATTGAAGAAAAGAACGGGCCTTGGTCTCATTATAAAGGGGGAGAATACCAAGAGCCGTCTCCGTGACCGTTTAGAACTCGCCTTCGATGGAGGGGGCGTGGCAACGGGCACGGTTGGGTTACCCACGCCCGTATTGATGAGAATCCCGGAATAAGGGGAACACGATCTCTGCTTCGACAAGACGTGCCAAGGAAACCGATTCGCTAAACGCGCTGAGGCGGTATAATAAAAACGATTCAAGTAAAGGCTTGGTTGTGGTGTGACGTCACGCCACGAAATACATCAGCAGATTGAACTTGTACAAATATTATTCTCTCTACGGTGGAATGTGGAATTTATTTTGCAGAGCTGGACACTATCCTGGTGTTCACAATCTTCTACAAATTATTCGGAGGAGGAACCCGCCTTGCAATGCCGAAGACAATATGCGCGCCAGACTCATCGTCATTGAAGCCTGGTTCAGGGGCTACTGAGGGAGTCCTGGACTAGGGGGTGCCCGGATAGCCGAACTATCATCATCGACCGGACTCCAAGACTATGAAGATACAAGATTGAAGACTTCGTCCCATGTCCGGATAGGACTTTCCTTGGCGTGGAAGGCAAGCTTGGCGATACGGATATGTAGATCTCCTACCATTGTAACCGACTCTGTGTAACCCTAGCCCTCTCCGGTGTCTATATAAACTGGATGGTTTTAGTCCGTAGGACAACAACAATAAGAACAATCATACCATAGGCTAGCTTCTAGGGTTTAGCCTCCTTGATCTCATGGTAGATCTACTCTTGTAATACCCACATCATCAATATCAATCAAGCAGGACGTAGGGTTTTACCTCCATCAAGAGGGCCTAAACCTGGGTAAAACATCGTGTCCCTTGTCTCATGTTACCATCCGTCTAGACGCACAGTTCGGGACCCCCTACCCGAGATCCGCTAGTTTTGACACCGACAAAGACTTTTTTAGTACTCTGCTGGATGGAGAAACCATTGGGGAGGCAATCTTCATCAACCTTGTTGCCTCCATGATGAAGTGTAATTAGTTCCTACAGGACCTACAAGTCCATAGTAGTATCTAGATGGCTTTCTTTCACTTTTTTTGACCTTCAATACAATGATCTATTTGGATATCTATTCAATGTAATTCTTGTGGTGTCTTTGTTGGGATTCGATGAATTGTGGGTTTATTATCACATTATTCATTGACAGTATTTGAATCCTTTTGTGATCTATTTATGTGTGATTTTATAGCCTTGTATTTCTCTTTGATCTATCCATCTTCTTTGACCAAGTAGATTGATTTATCTTCAGTGAGAGTGGTGCTTGGTGTCGGTGTCAAAACCGGCTTATCTCGGGTATGGGGGCCCAAGCTGTATGTCTGGAGACCAATGGTAACTATGGACAAAGGACACAATGTTTACCCAGGTTCGGGCCCTCTTAATGGAGGTAAAACCCTACTGCTGCTTGACTATATTCGAAGGGTATAGTGGTTACAAGAGTTGATCTACCACGAGATTGTATTGGCTAACCCTAGATTAGCTAGCCCAGCAATGTTGTGATCCTGCCTCCGATCTAACCCTCCGGTTTATATAGACACCGGAGGGGCTTAGGGTTGTACAAAGTCGGTTTCACAAAAAGGAATAACATAGCCGGACACCTATACTTGCCATCCATGCATACGGGAGTCCCTACCGGACATGAGAGGTGATCTTCTATCTTGTATCTCGATGACCCATTAGTCCAGCCCACATCCAATAGGCCGGACGCCCGAGGACCCCCTAGTCCAGGACTCCCACACTTGGTGATAGGTTCAATCTTGTGGTGTCCTTACTCTGTGACCTGAGGGGTTGTAAGGCACGTATTGTATTATTGTTACCAAGGATAAACGATGGGGTTCAAACATCTTAATTGGTGTTACTTTGTCTACAATATGTCATCTTTCTTAAAGCATTACTCTATTTGTCATGAACTTAATACTTTGATATGCATGCTGAATAGAGGTCTTGGGGTGGAGTAATAGTAGTATGTGTTAGTAAGTTTAACGGTCTACTTATCACAGAAGTACTGCCGATATATGAATCATGCCATGAAGAATCATAACCATAACTATGCGCAATTCTGTAAATTACCCAACAATTGTTTTACCCACCAATGTTATGCTCATGAGAGAGATGCCTCTAGTGAACCAATGGCCCCTGGGCCAATTTTCCATATTTACTAAAACCCTAAATTTACTTGTTGTTTTTTTTCTTTTATTTATCTACCGCTATCAAATGTAATCCTTGCAAATTGGCGAGAACAAGGGGATTGACAACCCTCTTGCCTTCGTTTGGGTGCAAGCATTTTCTTTGTGTGTGTGTGTGCACGTACCGCTTATCTTATTTGCGTGGTCTCTCGTGATACGTCTCCAATGTATCTATAATTTTTTATTGTTCCATGCTATTATAGTATCAATCTTGGATGTTTTATATGCAATTATATATCATTTTTTGGGACTAACCTATTAACCAAGTGCCAAGTGCCAGTTGCTAATTTTTTGCATGTTTTTGGTTTTCCAGGAAATCAATACCAAATGGAGTCCAAACGTTACAAAACTTTTTGACGATTTTTTCTGGACAAGAGAGACCCTAGAAGCTTTGAGAGGAGACCAAAAGGCAAACGAGGAGATGGCAAGGCAACCCGGCGCGCCCAAGGGGGTAGGCACGCCGGTATACCTTGTGGGCCCCTCGTGGCTCCATCTGACCTAATTCCACTTCTATAAATTCTCAAATATTGGGAAACCTATAGAGAGCAACCCAAAATACTTTTCCCACCGCTGCAAGTCTCTATTCTTCCGTGATCCCATCTGGATGCCTTTTCCAGTAATCTTCCAAAGGGGGAATCGATCATGGAGGGCTTCAACATCAACCTTACTGCCCTTCACCATAGACCTATGGGCCCATAGCTAGTAGCTAGATGGCTTGTTCTATCTCTTTGATCTTCAATACCATGTTCTCCTATATCTTCTTGGAGTTCTATCCGATGTAATTCTATTTTGCGGTGTGTTTGTTGGGATCTGATAAATTGCGGGTTTATGATCAGATTATTCATGAATATTAATTGAGTCTCCTCTAAACTTTATTACGCATGATTGTTATAGCTTTGTATTTATCTCCGATCTATAAATTTGGTTTGGCCAACTAGACTGATTTATCTTGCAATGGGAGAGGTGCCTTGTAATGGGTTCAATCTTGCGGTGCTCTATATCTGAGTGATAAAGTAGGGGACAAGACACGTATTTGTATTGTAGCCATTAATGGGAAAACAATGGGATTTATTCATATTGGTTGGATTTACTATGTCTACATTATGTCATCTTGCTTAAAGCACTACTCTGTTTTATACTTAATACCCTATATGCATGCTGGATAGTGGTCGATGGGTGGAGTAATAGTAGTAGATGCAGGCAGGAGTCGGTCTACTTGTCTCGAATGTCATGCCTATATACATGATCATTGCCTTGAATATCGTCATAACTATGCGTCAATTTCCCAACAGTAATTTGTATACTGAGCATATGTTATGTGTTTGAGAGAGAAGCTCTAGTGAAAACTATGGCCCCCAGGTCAACTTTTGTCATATATAAAATCCAAAAATACCTTGCTGCACTTTTTATATTTTATTTTATTTTCTACTTTATTTTATCTATGTACCACTACGAGATTTGATCCTTGCAAATAACCACCAAGGGGATTGACAACCCCCTTGATCGCATTGGGTGCAAGTATTTGCCGTTGTCTGTGTAGGTGCTGCTAACGAGGTTATGTGTGGTTCTCCTACTGGATTGATAACCTTGGTTCTTAATTGAGGGAAATACTTATCTCTACTGTAATACATCATCCTCTCCTCTTCGAGGAAATCCCAACACAGCTCACAAGTAGCACCTCCTATTGGTTCGATAAACCTTGGTTATTAAATGAGGAAAATACTATTTGCTACTATACTACATCACCCTTCCTCTTCAGGGAATCCCAACACCTATCACAAGTAGCAGTATGTGACTTCTCCATTGGTCCAATTAATTTTTGTTCTAGTGGTTTATTATTTGCTTATTTTGCTACTTTAGGTGACCATGAATATTGGCTTGCATGTTGAATTTACGTGGTCCTAAGTAATTTGGATGCATGATTTAGCCTCTAGACACTTGTGGGAGTAGTTGCTATCAATTGTGTTAAGTTTTGTTCACTTTTTACGAGTTGTCTATTTTTTTAGAAAAAAGAATCTTGAGGAGGATGTTCTCAAAGGGTTCTACAAGCCGGAGTTTCGAGGGAACCACACAGCAAGCACCCAGGTAGAACCTTCCTTGTGATGCCAAGGTGCGAGTTTGTGAATGGCCGTGCGAGACGTTCATGATTGGGGCTGGTTTCCATCACAAATTTGTACAATTTGTGGAGAATTCAAGCCTCATCACTTTCCTTGCAGATAAGTGCAGCTAATACCATTTCCTTAATTACGAACACTTTTGTGCAAAATATTGCATTCTCATCATGATAGAATGGGCATAGAGTTTCATTTCATTTGTATAAGCATACCTTTGATATTTCTCTAGATGATTTCTGTAATATTTGCATGATTATCCTTGATGGTAGCATGGCTGATCCATGCCCTCGTGAGTTCGAGGAATTTTTGCAAGGAGTAACCATAGGGTAATCTAGAGGGGTCTCCCATTCTAGAGCCATATGTTCACATTTTCCTACTGTGCATTACTTTGAAATGTTTAACTGCTAGGTTGGAGGGTAGTATGCTTAGTGCCCTTGATCTTTCTATCTTGTGAGCCACATTTTTCGGTGAGAGAACTCATAATTTGGGATTGATCATTGCACATCGTTTCCATACAAATTGATCTAAGAGTATTATCTATGGTGGTATTTATGCTACACGACTCATGGCACATTGTAATATAAACATCAGACATGGTGCGGATCGCGTGCTTCCTAACAGATCTAAATTATAATTCTATGATAGGACAAGAATTTCTTGCTAGGTAGACCCCAACTAACACTTATTTGTATAACCTAGTGTTCAGCCAGGTTACCTGTAAGATTATTGCTCTTCCTTCTCCATCTTTGTTTGATGTGAATGCCAGGGGGTATCTTATCATGCTAGATGACATCATTAATTAGGAGAATCCATTGGCCATGGCGGAGGCCAATTTGCAGAACGCTAGGCAGAGTTTCAGCTATGATTTCTACCCTCGCCATCAGTAGCCATCTGATGATCCACAAGTATATGGGATCAATTGTAGCCTTTTCGATAAGTAAGAGTGTCGAACCCAACGAGGAGTAGAAGGAAATGACAAGCGGTTTTCAGCAAGGTAATGTCTGCAAGTGCTCAAATTGTAAGTAATAGAGTAGTTTGATAGCAAGATAATTTGTAACGAGAAAGTAATGGTAGTAGTAACAAGAGTGCAACAAGCTAGCCCAATCCTTTGGAGGCAAAGGACGGGCCAAAACGGTGTCCTATGATAAGCAAAGTGTTCTTGAGGGTACACGGGAATTTCATCTAGTCACTTTCATCATGTTGGCTCAATTCGTGTTCGCTACTTTGATAATTTGGCATGTGAGTGGACCGGTGCTTAGGTGTTGTTCGTACTTGAACAAACCTCCTACTTATGATTAACCCCCTCGCAAGCATCTGTAACTACGAGAAAAGTATTAAGAATAAAATCTAACCATAACATTAAACTTTTGGACCCAATCGGTCCCTTACGGAATAGCGCATAAACTAGGGTTTAAGCTTCTGTCACTCTTGCAACCCATCATCTAATACTACTCCACAATGCATTCCCTTAGGCCCAAATATGGTGAAGTTTCATGTAGTCGACGTTCACATGACACCACTAAGGGAATCACAACATACATATCATCAAAATATCAAACACATATCAAGTTCACATGATTACTTGCACTATGATATCTCTCGTGACCTCAAGAACAAAAGTAACTACTCACAAATGATAATCATGCTCAAGATCAGAGGGGTATTAAATAACATAATGGATCAGAACATATAATCTTACACTAAGTAAACCATATAGTAATCAACTACAAGATGTAATCAACACTACTAGTCACCCATAAGCACCAATCTATAATTCCGGTACAAAGATTGAACACAAGAGATGAACTAGGGTTTGAGAGGAGATGGTGATGTTGAATATGTTGATGGAGATTGCCCTCCCTAAGATGGGAGAGTTGTTGGTCCCGGGAAGTTTCCCCGGCAGAATCGCTCCACTGGAGGGCAAAAGTGCTCCTACCCAGGTTCTGCCTCGAGACGATGGCGCTTCGTCCCAAAATTCCTCTCCTTATTTTTTTCTAGGTCAAAATGACTTATGTACCAAAAGAGGGGCACCAGAGGTGGGCCGAGGTGAGCATAACCCACCAGGGTGCGCCCGGGCTCCCTGGCGCGCCCAGGTGGGTTGTGCCCACCTGGTGGGCCCCCTGTGGTACTTATTGGCTCCAATAATTCTCATTTATTCCATAAAAAATCCTCATGAAGTTTCATCTCATTTGGACTTGTGCGGAATAGGTAGCTTGACGTAGCTTTTTTAGGTCCAGATTTTCAGCTGCCGGAATTCTCCCCCTTTGTGTGTACCTTGCATATTATGAGAGAAAAGGCATTACAATTACTACAAAAGGCATTATTATGCAATAAAACAACATAAATAATAGTAGGTAAACATGATGCAAAATGGACGCATCAACTCCCCCAAGCTTAGACCTCGCTTGTCCTCAAGCAAAAACCAAAATCGGAAAACATGTCCACATGCTTAGAGAGAGAGAGAGGTGTCAATAAAAACAAATACGGACATAGAAGCATCATGTAACTTATTATGAGAGCAACAAACTTTAACATAGAACTTTTATCATAGACTTCTCATGAATAAGTAACAATTAATCACAACATCGAAGTACAAAGCATAAACTCTATTGGAAACCAACAAACTATGTTCTCAGTCAACTTTGCAACTACAATTCATCATCTTTTCAGGAAGGGTCATGTACCGGAGCCTTTAGGCAAGTCCACATACTCAACCATCATATAATCTTCTATGATTGCTAACACTCACCGCGTACACATGAGCAAAACGTTTCAATCGGACACATAGAAAGATAGGGGCTTATGGTTTCGCCTCCCAATGTATCCACCTCGAGGTTGATGTCAACAATAATAAGTCATGCTACCCATATTCAACTAGATATATGTGCCTAGATCTTTCCTCACCACATGATGCTTGCCAAAAGAGAAAATAAAAAGGAATAGATAAAAGAACTTTGACTCTTGCATGAAAGTAAATACATAAAAGTAAAAGATAGGCCCTTCGCGGAGGGAAGCAGAGGTTTCCATGCGCTTTTTGTTTGTATGCTCAACCCCTTAGTGCAAGAGAACATCACGTTATATTGCCCCTTATGATGGCAACCTTTATTATGCAGTATGTCACTTTTATTCTTCGCCATCACAAGTTCGTACAATGCTCAATTTTCTCTTACACTAAATGATCGAACACTTTAGAAGAATTTTTTATTGCCTTATTGCACCGATGACAACTTACTCTAAGGATCTTACTCAATCCATAGGTAGGTATGGTGGACTCTTGAAAGAAGATTTGGGTTTAAAGGGTTTTGGATGCACAAGTAGTATCTCTACTTGGTGTGGAATTTTTGGCTAGAAAAGATGGGGGCAAACACCACATGTTGAAGGATCTATGACAATATAGATTCTATGTGAATATGAAGAAACATAAATCATTATGTTGTCTTCCTTGTCCAGCATCAACAATTTTGGCATAGAATATTTTGATGAGTGCTCAAAATCACAAAAGATTTCCAGGATAGTGTATTTGCATGTGAATCTTCTCTTCCCTTATTAATTCTTTCACGAGTTTCATCATTGACCAATGCTATGATTGTCAATCTACAATAAAATTTTCTACTTATACTTTTCCTTATGTGATGTCATTACTTACCATAAGATTAGCATATGATCTTTTTCATTTATTTCCTTTCTTTTTATCGAAACATGAAAGTAAAAGAAGCAAAACTCAAATTAAACTTTATTATATATCTCACACAAGATTACAAGGATAGATCACTAAGAAAACTCTCGAAAAGAAAGGATCGAACTAAACTTTTATTCATCTAAAGCAAAAGATAACTATGGATCGAACTAAGAAAAGTAAAGGCAAAAGGTAGTGGAGGTGATACGATACTGGGGCACCTCCCCCAAACTTGGCGAAAGCTAAGGGGAGTGCCCATACACGATACTCAATTTTCTTTTGGTGATGAAGAAAGAGGTGGTGGTGATGAAGCAGCGGGTTTGTCTTTCTTCCTTAGCTTACGCTTGAGGATGGAATTCTCATCCTTCAATTCACCGATCTCCCGCTCAATTTCCAATACCTTTTTTCATAAATCTTGCTTGTTTTCCTGCAAAAGACAAAAGGGGATGAACTGGATCTTAGGCTTCTTTGCTTTGTTGGGGAGACTCGACTTCTTAAATTCAACGTGCATGTCCCCAGGTTGGGGCAATGGGGCTTCATCCTCGTCTGAGCTCGTCTCCTCCTCCCTCTTAGGATCATAGTCTTCTTCTTCCTCCGAAGTCCAGCTATGGTGCTCCCCATCCCCATAGACCTTGGGGTTTGTGATATAATCGGCAACGTAGCTCTCACCCTCCGAGTCTTGGGACGACATAATTTCAGATCTGTCAGAAACAGCGAGGAAAAGAAAACAAGAGATTTCTCCGCGATACGGAGTTCAATAATTTTGGGGGGTATATAAAGATTTTTTTATCTTGGGAAACAAGCAAACGGAAGATAAACAAAGTCTGGAAGGTACCTGAGGTGGGCACAACCCACCTGGGCACGCCTGGCAAGCCATGTGCACCCTGGTGTCTTATGCCCACCAGGGTCACCTTCCTGGTAATTTCTTATTTTCATAATTCTCTAAATATTCCAAAACTGCCAAAAAAAATATTTTTGCGGATTTTTTGGAGTCTGTTTACTTACCTTATCACGTACCTCCTCTTTTTTGCGATTCTAGAGTGTTCCGGAAGGTTTTTTTATGTGTTCTTTCGGAGTCATAGTTTGGATAATATTACTTTCAACATTAATGGGTGTACCTGAGATATAATATTTTATTTGTTGCCCATTAACAACCTTCGGGCACCTTCGGCATTATTTATCTTGATTGCTCCAAAACGATAAACCTCCTCGATAACATAGGGCCCTTCCCATTTGGAGAGGAGTTTTCCTGCAAAGAATCTGAAACGAGATTTGTACAAAAGAACATATTCTCCAACCTTGAACTCACGCTTTTGGATTCTTTTATCATGCCATCTTTTAACTTTTTCTTTGAATAACTTTGCATTTTCATAAGCTTGGGTTCTCCATTCATCTAATGAGCTAATATCAAATAACCTCTTTTCAGCAGCAAGTTTGAAATCATAGTTGAGTTCTTTAATTGCCCAATATGCTTTATGTTCTAACTCAAGAGGCAAATGACAAGCTTTTCCATAAACCATTTTATAAGGAGACATACCCAAAGGATTTTTATATGCTATTCTATAAGACCAAAGTGCATCATCTAATTTCTTAGACCAATTCTTCCGAGACCTATTGATAGTATTTTGCAAAATTAGCTTTATTTCTCTATTGTAAAGTTCAACTTGACCACTAGACTAAGGATGATAGGGTGATGCAATTCTATTGTTAAGATCATACTTGGCAAGCATTTTACGGAAAGCACCGCGAATAATGTGTGAACCACCATCAATCATTAGATATCTAGGGACTCCAAACCTTGGGAAAATAACTTCCTTAAGCATTTTAATAGAGGTGTTGTGATCAACACTACTGGTTGGAATAGCTTCTACCCACTTAGTAACATAATCAACAGCAACCAAAATATGAGTATACCCGTTAGAGGAAGGAAAAGGTCCCATGAAATCAAATCCCCAAACATCAAATGGTTTGATAGCAAGTGAATAATTCATAGGCAATTCTTGATGCTTAACGATATTACCTATTCTTTGACATTCATCACAAGATAAGACAAACTTACGGGCATCCTTGAAGAGAGTAGGCCAATAAAACCCAGATTGCAATACCTTATGAGCGGTTCTGTCTCCCACATGATGTCCTCCATAAGCTTCAGAGTGAATTTCCATAGGATTTGTTCCTATTCATGCTCAGGCACACAACGTCTAATAATACCATCTACTCCTTATTTATAAAGATGTGGGTCATCCCAAAAGTAATGTCTTAAATCATATAAGATTTTTTTTTCTTTTGTTGGTATGTAAAACTAGGTGGTATGTATTTAGCAACATTATAATTAGCATAATTAGCATACCGAGGTGTACTATTAGAAACATTTATTGCATCTAATTGTTCATCAGGAAAGCTATCATTAATAGGTTGTGGGTCATCAAGAATATTTTCAGGCCTAGACAAGTTATCAGCTACGGGGTTCTCTGCTACTTTTCTATCAGTGATATGCAAATCAAAATCTTGTAGTAGAAGAACCCACCTAATGAGTCTAGGTTTAGCATCTTTATTTTCCATAAGATATTTTATAGCAGCATGATCGGTGTGAATAGTCACTTTGGAATCAACAATGTAGGATCGAAATTTATCACAAGCAAACACCACTACTAAGAATTATTTTTCAGTAGTAGCATAATTTTGTTGAGCACTGTCTAGAGTTTTACTAGCATAGTGGATAACATTTAGTTTCTTATCAACTCTTAGTCCTAGAACAACACCTACTGCATAATCACTAGCATCACACATAATTTCAATAGGAAAGTTCCAATCAGGTGGTTGAACAATAGGTGCAAAAATTAAGGCTTTCTTTAATGTTTCGAGGGCTTCCAAACAATCATCATCAAATACAAAAGGAGTATCCTTTTGCAAAAGATTTGTAAGAGGCCTAGAAATTTTAGAAAAGTCTTTGATAAATCTCCTATAGAACTAGCATGACCAAGGAAACTACGAATACCCTTGATATCTTTAGGACATGGCATTTTCTCAATTGCATCAAACTTGGTTTTGTCCAGTTCAATACCTCTTTCAGAAATTTTATGGCCCAAAACAATACCTTCATTAACCATAAAGTGGCACTTCTCCCAATTCAAGACAAGGTTTGTTTGCTCACATCTCTACAAAACTCGATCAAGATTGCTTAAACAATCATCAAAAGACTTCCCATAAACAGAAAAGTCATCCATGAAAACCTCAACAATCTTTTCACAAAAACTAGAGAATATAGCAGTCATACATCTTTGAAAGGTAGCAAGTGCATTACATAGACCAAAAGGCATACATCTATAAGCATAAGTTCCAAAGGACAAGTAAAAGTGGTATTTTCTTGATCAGGTTGAGAAATAGGTATTTGGGAAAAAACCAGAATATCCATCAAGGAAGCAAAAATGTGTGTGCTTAGATAATCTTTCTAGCATTTGATCAATAAAAGGCAGAGGGTAATGATATTTTCTAGTTGCTTTGTTTAATTTTATAAAATCAATTACCATTCTATAGCCTGTGACAATTCTTTGTGGAATAAGTTCATTCTTGTCGTTAGGAGCAACAGTAATACCTCCCTTCTTAGGAACACAATGAACATGACTTACCCATCTACTATCAGCTATTGAATAGATTATACCTGCTTCCAGAAGTTCCAATATTTCCGTTCTTACCACTTCTTTCATCTTCGGATTTAACCGATGTTGGTGATTAACAACGGGTTTAGCATTGAGTTCCATATTAATCTTGTGATGTTAACATGGATCCTATGCATGAGCATGGGATGCACGGTGCTGATGTGGTGGGAGAGCGCCGGTGGCGGGCCTTCGTAGCCGCAGATGGGCACGTGGCATTTGCAGGGCGCGAGCGGACACACGCTCTAGTGATCGGCGAGCTTATGGTAAGTGACCTAGAGCCCACAGCCTTCGTGCAGGCACTGCCCCCTCACCAAGGATACGAAGGCATCCATCGCCGTGTTCCGCACGTCGAAGCCTCTACCGTACTCACATTTCTGGCACTACCGCTGGTTCCCGGGGCGCTCGCCGCGACAGTCCGCGCAGGCCAGGTGCCCTTCCTTGCACTACACAAATCATTTGAAAAACACATCAATCAAGAAACCTGCACCTTGCTCGATCAACCGAACTAACAAGGTGTATTCAAACCTCATACACTGGAGGCTTCAAGGTGTGGAGGCACAAGGGGCTGTGGAGCAAGGTGAGGTCCATAGAGAGCTCCATCGTCGGGTCCTGTTTCCATAAGCATGATCTCGCCCTCCTCATGCACAACCATATCTCGCTTTAGGGCCGGGGCATTACAAAGTTTTACCATCACATATTCATACTACTTGAAGGTGCATTAAATCAACACATGCAAGTATCAAAAGGAAAGTCACGACATGCATGCATGCATTGTAATTAATGCATCGATAAATGCAAATTATTGAAATATATGGAGTGCACTGCTTTGATGTGTCGCGTCAACTCGTACAAGAAGGAGAAGTTTGATTACAATGCCCTCTCCCTCGCCCATGAGTGTGGTGGCTCGCGGGACTAGGAGAAGCTTCCGCTACACGCTCTCCCTCCCGCACGCGGTGGACATGCAGCAGTTCATTTGGTGCCAAATGGCCAAAAGCATACTAGTAGTACTCCACTGCAGTAGTACCACCATTGTCCGACTTCCCGAAGAGGCGAAGAGCCAAGCGCGACCCGGATGCTCGTGTGGCAGTTTCATGTGTAGGGGAGGTAGTATAGTGACGTAGTCTAGGATAGCGTGTACCGTGTCTCTAAGCTTAAAATCGTTGGAGTCGACTCCATGCTAGGAGGCCTCCTTGAAGCATTTTTTGATTAAAATAATCTTCTGGCCCTACCTGTCACCCTAGTGATTGTAGTTTGCACGCTCATCGGGTCAAGACACGAATACATACTTTAATTTGTGGTGGGGTAAATGTTAGAGGTTGCAGCAAATATATTGTAAACTTCGGGTCTTTTAGCCAAGTTTAGAGGCAAGCATGTGTGGCCAGTGCTATGATGTGTCGCGTCAACTCATACAACGAGGAGAAGCTTGATTTTACTACTACACACCCTCTCCCTCGCCCATGCGTGTGGTGGCTTGCAGACGAGGACAGACTTTTGCTTACTACAACAAGCTATCCCTCCCGCACGTGGTGGACAGACATGCATCAATTGATTCGATACGGTAGAAGTAGTAACATCATTGTTCGTCTTCTTGAAGAGGTGAAGAGCCAAGCGCAACCCAAACGTGGCAGTTGTGAACTCTCATGTGGCAGTCTTTGTGTAGGGGTGGGGCGTGGTGAGGAGCCTTGGAGCACGCATATAGCCAGGCTCTTGCATGAGACAAAATTGCCATGTAAGCAGGCTATAAGCCCACTATTGTACTTGCTCTTAATAGTATAGCCTTGTAAACCTGAAAGGAGGGACTACTTCCTCCGTTCCTAAATACTCCCTTCATTTTTATTTAATCTGTGTATTAGATTTGGTAAAAGTCAAGCTTTATAAACTTTGACCAAGTTTATGAAAAAAAAATATTAACATAAGCAATAACAAACCAATACAATCAGATTTATTATTGAATATACTTTCACATCATATATACTCTGTTTGTTATGATAAATTTTTATATTATTTTTATAAACTTGGTCAAACTTTATGAAAATTTGACTTCAGTCAACTCTAATATGCATAGTAAATAAAGATGGGGGGAGTATTTGCCTTTCTAGAGATTTCAACAAGTGTCTACACCCTAAATGAGTGCGTACGCAGCAAAATGAGTGAATCTACACAAAAATAAATACATAGTTCTCTCGTTTTCCTCTCTGCCTTGGTTGTGGTGCATGATATTGAGTATACTACTACTAACCAGTCTCTTTTTCACACGCATTTACGTTGATACGGCTTGAATGCCAATGAGGCAGAGGGCAGCGGTTCCCGAAACGTTGAACAGTCAATGATGCCTCCACATTGAATTAGCATGCAGAGGTAGGAGTAAGTAATTGGAGAAGCAGAATGGATGCAACACGATGTGAATGCAACGTAGTTTGGACTCTCATAAAGGCGCCCCCACCACTCCAATCCATATACTCCTAGTCTCTGCGCAACACTGCCCACTCCAATCCAAGACCAATACCAAGTGACCAAGCACCCATGGCGTCAATGGACTCGAGCGGCAGTTGGTTGTGCTGGATCGTCCAAGACGTTGGCCCGCGGCCCCGCATCATGCAGCATTTCCAGATGGTGCTCGCGACCGCCGGCGTCATAGCCCTTGTCGACGCCGACTTCGCCTCTCGCATGTGCCAAATAATGGTTGACTCCATCCGCAAGTTCACCGACGTCAAGAAGAGCGCGAACGACCTTGCCGTACTGCTCCAGCCCATGCGCCCATTGTCACCACAAGTATTCATATGCAATACATATATCGTGTGTTCTTAGATCTGAACATTCAATTCGACAAGACAAAACTCCAAAGGGTTAAGACTCAATTCATCACAACAAGTGTAGAGAGGGGAGAAACATCATATGATCCATCTATGTTAACAAAGCCCATGATACATCAAGATCGTGACATCTCAAGATCGCGCGCGAGAGAGATTAAACACATAGCTACAGGTACAAACCCTCAGCCCCGAGGGTGCACTACTCCCTCCTCATCATGGTGGCTGCCGGTATGATGAAGATGGCCACCGGAGATGATATCCTCCTCCGACAGGGTGCCGAAACAGGCTCGTGATTGGTTTTCGGTGGCTACAGAGGCTTGTGGGGGCGGAACTTCTGATCTAGGGTTATTTCTGATGGTCTCTCTATTTATAGGAATTTTTGGCATCAGTCTCACGTCCAAATGGGCCTCGAGGTGAGCATGATACACCGGGGCACGGGCAAGGGCCCAGGCGCGCCCCGGTGGGTTGTGCCCTCCTTGTGGCTCTTCTGGCCCTCCCACGAAGCTTCGGGGTTCTCTTCTGTTCCAAAAAAACGTCAAAAAGTTTCAGCTCATTTGGAGAACTTTCATTTCTGCACAAAAACAAGAACACTGTAGTTCTGCTGAAAAGGTGTCAGTCCGGGTTAGTTCCATGCAAATCATACCAAAACCATACAAAATTATTGTAAACATGGCATGAATACTTCATAAATTAGAGATACGTTGGAGATGTATCATCGCCGCCGACATCCCGGCGACCCTCAGGTATAAGTTCTTCGAAAGTGGCCTTGCTCTACTGCCCCAGCTCCCCACGTGTTTGCATGTGCATCTTTTTGATTTAGCTACATTTTAGTCAGCTGAATTGACTTTTGGGTCAGTCGATTTTCAGGGGGTGGGGGGGGGGCTCACCGAAGATAAGGAAGAACCAGTCGCAGCGGGGGGGGGGGGGTGGTGATACGTCTCCGACGTATCTATAATTTTTATTGTTCCATGCTATTATATTACCTGTTTTGGATGTTTATGGGCTTTAATAAGCACTTTTATATTATTTTTGGGACTAACCTATTAACCGTAGGCCCAGCCCAAATTGCTGTTTTTTTGCCTATTTCAGTGTTTCGCAGAAAAGGAATATCAAACGGAGTCCAATCGGAATGAAACCTTCGGGAGAGTTATTTTTGGAACAAACACAATCCAAGAGACTTGGAGTGGATGTTAAGAAGCAAACGAGGAAGCCACGAGGCAGGGAGGCGCCCCTGGGGGTGGGCGCGCCCCCCACCCTTGTGGGCCCCTCATGGCTCCCCGGACCAACTTCCTTCGCCTATATATATCCACATACATTGAAAACATCCAGGAGCACCACGAAACCCTATTTCCACCGCCGAAACCTTCTGTACCCGTGAGATCCCATCTTAGGGCCTTTTCCGGCGCTCTGCCGGAGGGGGAATCGATCACGAAGGGTTTCTACATCAACGCCAAAGCCTCTCCGATGAAGTGTGAGTAGTTTACCACAGACCTTCGGGTCCATAGTTATTAGCTAGATGGCTTCTTCTCTCTCTTTGAATCTCAATACAAAGTTCTCCTCGATCTTCTTGGAGATCTATACGATGTAACTCTTTTTGCGGTGTGTTTGTCGAGATCCAATGAATTGTTGGTTTATGATAAAGTTTATCTATGAGAAATATTTGAATCTCCTCTGAATTCTTTTATGTATGATTGGTTATCTTTGCAAGTCTCTTCGAATTATTAGTTTGGTTTGGCCTACTAGATTGATCTTTCTTGCAATGGGAGAAGTGCTTAGCTTTGGGTTCAATCTTGCGGTGTCCTTTCCCAATGACAACAGGGGCAGCAAGGCACGTATTGTATTGTTGCCATCAAGGATAAAAAGATGGGGTTTATATCATATTGCTTGAGTTTATCCCTCTACATCATGTCATCTTGCCTAATGTGTTACTTTGTTCTTATGAACTTAATACTCTAGATGCATGCTGGATAGCGGTCAATGTTGGATTTTGGGTTCCGGCAGACCCTTGAGGTTCGAACTCTGGGGTGCATGCGGAGATCACTCCCCCTACCGGCTCACGTCTCGTTGCCTCGCAAGAGATCTAAGCTACACGAAGAACAACACAAGGGACACGAGGTTTATACTAGTTCGGGCCACCATTGTGGTGTAATACCCTACTCTAGTTTGTGGTGTGGTGGATTGCCTCACGGGCTGATGATGAACAGTACAAAGGAAGAACAGCCTCGCGAGGGGAGGAGTTCTTGTGTGGGTGGTTCTGGCTAGGGTTCGAATGGTTCCCCCCCTTTGTCCGTCTCTTCCTCTGTCTGCAGGGCGGCTAGTCCTATTTATAGAGCAAGGCCCTGGTCCTCTTCCCAAATATTGAGCGGGAAGGGCGCCAATAATAATTTTGAAGGGGAACATCTAGTACACTTATCCTGACTAAAGTTGGTCCTCGCCTGCCAAAGGCTCTCACGATGATGCCTTGCTGGGCTCCACGATGACCTCCATCCTGTTGTTCTGCTGGTCTTGGTATTGTTGCACCGAAACGGTAACCTTTTCCTGACGCCTTGGCATGTGCTTGCCGCCTTTGCACCGAAGGGGAAACAAGGACACTGCCCAGGCCGGCGCCCGCCTGGCGCCCGCCTGGTCTCGATCGTCATGGCTTGCTTCACGGGAACCTCGTGAGGTACCCCGCCTTGATCTCTCTGCCTCCTCGCGAGCTAGCCTGACGAGGCTGTGCCTGAGGAAGCTTCCTGTCGTCCGCCCCGCGAGGCTTGGCCCCTCGCGAGGGTCTTGAGCTTGTGTTGATGAAGATGGGCCGTACTGGGCCATTCCTTGAGCCACGCTGCAGGCCGCAGGCAGGCAAGTCTGGGTACCCCCGTTCCCAGAACGCCGACAGTAACCCCCGGGCCCAAGGTGCGCCCGGACTTGGCTTAGTAAAGAAGCGAAGGGGCAAGTGCAAAGTGCCGCGGGCCCCAACAGCCTGCGGCCTTGGGAGCCGCAGCGGTTCATGGGATGTGGGCGCCTCCGCTTCCCCATGGCGCCTCGGCAACTGCATGATTTGACAAGTCCCTGCATGCAAAAATGGGTCATGATTACCTGTGATCGTGGAGGCGGGCGGTTGGCCTCCCCCAGCTATAAGTACGGAACGACGCAAGTCCTTTCGGTCCATCCCTTCCCGCTACTCTCTTTCTTCTTCTTCCTCACCCTTGCTCCACCTTACGCCAATGGCACCAATCCGCCGGTTTTCTGCAGAAGAGAAGGGAAAGGCCCCCTGAGAGGGTCCTGACCCGCTTCCGCCGAAGAAACGTCTAGCTCTCTACCGCGGAGACGGGGCTGCTTGGCAGGATGTGTCGAGGCCCTGGTTCGAGCGGCCACCGCCTGGATTTCTGTTGCCCTTGTACGCCCGAATCGAGGGCCCTGGAGGAGAAGGCGCCGAGCGTCATCGCCGGAGCCATCGTCGTCGCCGATGGATTACGGCGGTGCGCGTCGTTCCTCCTGGAGTCCATGCCGAGGGCTCCTCTCGCGAGCTTGTGCTTCACGCTGCCATGCCTCCTCGTTCTTAGATTCGCCTTCCTCCCTCCTTCGCCTTCGAGATCCCGCCGAGGGGGCCTCTTGAGTTCTGGCTACAGCACGCTGACTGCAGTACCCCTGCGACCGGAGCGGAGGTAGAGGTCGTTGCTCCGGGCAAGGTCTACATGACCCGGGGCTGGGGCGAGATTGCTTGGGTCTGCCGTTCGCAGGGGGCCCTCGTGATTCATCTTGAATACGATGGCACCTCCTTAATGTTCTTCAAGGTCTTCGACACGGAAGGACACCGGCTGGAATGCTGCCCCGACAAAGGTGGTCGGGGCAACGTTGTGGCGAGGACCAGGCCCACCAACCACTTCCCCAGCGGCTCCTCAGGCAGCAACGGAGGTGCCATAGGGTCCAGCGACTCTGCCGAGCTTTATGCGACTCCGGAGACGAGCGACGACAGCTATGAGCCCCCGAGCGAGCTCACGTCGCGCTCGGAGCATGGCAGCTGCATCATTCCGTCGACGCCATTGATCTGGATGGGGTTGGCGCCGGCGCCTGCTGGCCCACTGTTGATGATGGCGTCTCCTGCGGAGGCACGCGTAGTTAGCGTCCCTTAGGATTAACATCTTTTGTTCCCTGCGAGAAATTGAAGTATCACCCCATGGGGGTATTGTAAGGCGCTGACCATGTCTTCTGTGAATATATATCCTCGTTATGAATTGATGCGAGATGCTGGTCCTGTCCCAGCTCGGCGCCCCCTTTCTTTCCTCACGAGAGCTTGGTGCTCTACGCTGACAGGTCTCGGTCCCTGATACGTCCATTTTGCATCATGCTTTTATATCGATATTTATTGCATTATGGGCTGTTATTTCACATTATGTCACAATACTTATGGCTATTCTCTCTTATTTTACAAGGTTTACATGAAGAGGGAGAATGCCGGCAGCTGGAATTCCAGGCTGGAAAAGGAGCAAATATTGGAGGCCTATTCTGCGCAACTCCAAAAGTCTTGAAACTCCACGGAATATCTTAAAATAAATAAAGAAAAATCGTCGCCAAAGATGAAGGTCAGGGGGCCCACACCCTGCTCACGAGAGTGGGGGCGCCCCACTGGGCGCGCCCCCTACCTCGTGGGCCCCCTGGTGGCTCTCCGACGCTCGTATTCTCCTATATGAAGTCTTTCGATGAGAAAAAAATAGAAGGCAACCTTTTGGGACGAGACTCCGCCGCCATGAGGCGGAACCTTGGCAGAACCAATATAGGGCTCCGGCAGAGCTGTTCTGCCGGGGACGCTTCCCTCCGGGAGGGGGAAATCATCACCATCGTCATCACCAACGCTCCTCTCATCGGGAGAGGGCAATCTCCATCAACATCTTCACCAGTACCATCTCATCTCCAAACCCTAGTTCATCTCTTGTATCCAATTCTTGTCTCCAAGTCCGGGATTGGTGCTAGTAGGTTGCTACTAGTGTTGATTACTCCTTGTAGTTGATGCTAGTTGGTTTATTTGGTGGAAAATGATATGTTAAGATCCTTTATGCATATTATTATCCCTCTGATTATGAACATGAATATGCTTTGTGAGTAGTTACATTTGTTCCTGAGGACAAGGGAGAAGTCTTGCTATTAGTAGTCATGTGAATTTGGTATTCATTCGATATTTTGATGAGATGTATGTTGTCTAAACCTCTAGTGGTGTTATGTGAACATCGACTACATAACACTTCACCATTATTTGGGCCTAGAGGAAGGCATTGGGAAGTAATAAGTAGATGATGGGTTGCTAGAGTGACAGAAGCTTAAACCCTAGTTTATGCGTTGCTTCGTAAGGGGTTGATTTGGATCTATATGTTTCATGCTATGGTTAGGTTTACCTTAATACTTTTGTTGTAGTTGCGGATGCTTGCAATAGAGGTTAATCATAAGTGGGATGCTTGTTCAAGTAAGAACAGCACCCAAGCACCGGTCCACCCACATATCAAATTATCAAAGTACCGAACGTGAATCATATGAGCATGATGAAAACTAGCTTAACGATATTCCTATGTGTCCTCGGGAGCGCTTTTCCTATTATAAGAGTTTGTCCAGGCTTGTACTTTGCTACAAAAAGGATTGGGCCACCTTGATGCACTTTATTTACTTTTTTTACTTGTTGCTCGTTACAATTTATCTTATCACAAAACTATCTGTTACCATTTATTTCAGTACTTGCAGAGAATACCTTGCTGAAAACTGCTTATCATTTCCTTCTGCTCCTCGTTTGGTTCGACACTCTTACTTATCGAAAGGAGTACGATAGATCCCCTATACTTGTGGGTCATCAAGACTCTTTTCTAGCGCCATTACCGGGGAGTGAAGCGTCTTTGGTAGGTGGAATTTGGTAAGGAAAAATTTATTTAGTGTGCTGAAATTTTCTGTCACCTGTTACTATGGAAAGTAATTGTCTGCGGGGCTTGTTCGGGGTATCTTCACCCCGTCTAGTAGAGCAAAGAGTTGCTCCTCAACCTACTCAACCTACTGAAAATGAAACTCCTTTTGAGATTCCTTCGGGTTTGATGGAAAAACTACTAGCTAACACTTTTACCGGAGATGGAACAAAGCATCCTGATGAACATCTACGCTATGTGGATGATGTTTGTGGGCTATTTAAGCTTGCAGGTATACCCGATGATGT
Source organism: Triticum aestivum (assembly GCF_018294505.1). NCBI lineage: Eukaryota > Viridiplantae > Streptophyta > Magnoliopsida > Poales > Poaceae > Triticum > Triticum aestivum. Next base: position 458,240,949 of record NC_057798.1, on the reverse strand, counting down.
TGTTAAGAAGAAGGCCTTCCCTTTATCTTTGAAGGGAGACGCATTGACATGGTACAGGCTATGTGATGACATGAGATCATGGAACTATAAAAGATTGAAATTGGAATTTCATCAAAAGTATTACCCTATGCATCTTGTTCACCGTGATCGCAATTATATATATAATTTTTGGCCTTGCGAAGGAGAAAGCATTGCTCAAGCTTGGGGGAGGCTTAAATCAATGCTATATTCATGCCCCAATCATGAGCTCACAAGAGAAGTGATTATGCAAAGTTTTTATGCTCGGCTTTCTGATAACAATCGCACCATGCTCGATACTTCTTGTGCTGGATCTTTTATGATGAAGACTATTGAATTCAGATGGAATTTATTGGATAGAATTAAACGCAACTCTGAAGATTGGGACCTCGACGAAGGTAAGGAGTCAGGTATGACACCTAAGTTTGATTGTGTTAAATCTTTTATGGATACCGATATTTTCCGTAAGTTTAGCACTAAATATGGACTTGACTCTGAGATAGTAGCTTCTTTCTGTGAATCTTTTGCTTCTTATGTTGATCTCCCCAAGGAGAAGTGGTTTAAATATCATCCTCCCATAGAAGTAAAAGTAGCTGCACCTATTAAAGTTGAAGAAAAAATTGTCACTTATAATGATCCTATTGTTCCCACTTCTTATGTTGAGAAACCACCTTTCCCTGTTAGAATGAAGGATCATGCTAAAGCTTCAACTGTTGTTTGTAAAAGCAATATTAGAACTTATACACCTCCTGAGCAAGTCAAAGTAGAACCCAATATTGCTATTGTTAAAGATCTCTTGTCTGATAATATTGATGGGCATGTTATTCAATTCTAGGGTCAAACTGCTAGAATTGCTAAACCTTGTGATAGAGATAAACATAGACCTGTGGTAGGCGTGCTTGTGTGATATGGGTGCTAGTGCTAGTGTTATACCCATTGACTTGTACAAAGAAATTATGCATGATATTGCACTAGCTGAGTTAGAAGATATTGATGTTACAATTAAACTTGCCAATAGAGATACTATATCTGCAATGGGAATTGTTAGAGATGTTGAAGTCTTGTGTGGAAAAACCAAATATCCCGCTGATTTTCTTGTTCTTGGTTCTCCAAAGATAGCTTTTGTCCCATTATATTTGGTAGACCCTTCTTGAATATTGTTAATGCTACGATAGACTGCAAAAAGAATGTTGTTACTGTTGGCTTGGATGATATGGTTCATGAGTTTAATTTCTCTAAATTTAGTAAACAACATCGTGAGGAAGAATTGCCTAGTAAAGATGAGATTATTGGTTTTGCTTCTATTGTTGTACCTCCTAGTGTTCCTTTAGAACACTATTTGCTAGACCATGAAAATGATATGTTCATGAATGAAAGAAGGGAAATAGATGAAGTATTCTTTAAACAGGAACCTATTCTGCAACACAATTTGCCTATTGAAATCTTAGGGGATCCCCCTCCACCCAAGGGTGATCCCGTGTTTGAGCTTAAACCGTTGCCTGATAATCTTAAATATGCCTATCTTGATGAAAAGAAAATATATCCTGTTATTATTAGTGCTAACCTTCAGAGCATGAAGAAGAAAGATTATTGAGAACTCCGAAGAAGCACCATGCTGCTATTGGATATACTCTGGATGATCTTAAGGGCATCAGTCCCACTCTATGTCAACATAAAATAAATTTGGAAGCGGATGCCAAACTAGTTCATGATCCTCAACGACGTTTGAATCCTAAAATGAAAGAAGTGGTAAGAAAAGAAATACTCAAGCTTCTCGAGGCAGGTATAATTTATCCCGTTGCTGATAGTCAGTGGGTAAGTCCTGTCCATTGTGTCCCTAAGAAGGGAGGTATTACTGTTGTCCCTAATGATAAAGATGAATTGATTCCGCAAAGAATCATCACAGGTTATAGGATGGTAATTGATTTCCGCAAATTAAATAAGGCCACTAAGAAAGATCATTACCTCTTACCTTTTATTGATCAAATGCTAGAAAGATTATGCAAACATACACATTATTGTTTTCTAGATGGTTATTCTGGTTTCTCTCAAATACCTGTGTCGGCTAAAGATCAATCAAAGACTACTTTTACATGCCCTTTTGGTACTTTTGCTTATAGACGTATGCCTTTTGGTTTATGTAATGCACCTGCTACCTTTTAAAGATGCATGATGGCTATATTCTCTGACTTCTGCGAGAAAATTTGTGAGGTTTTCATGGACGACTTTTCCGTCCATGGTTCCTCTTTTGATGATTGCTTGAGCAATCTTGCTCGAGTTTTGCAAAGATGTGAAGAAACTAATCTTGTCTTGAATTGGGAAAAGTGCCACTTTATGGTTAATGAAGGTATAGTCTTGGGGCACAAAGTTTCTGAAAGAGGTATTGAAGTTGATAAAGCCAAGGTTGATGCTATTGAAAAGATGCCATGTCCCAAGGACATCAAAGGTATAAGAAGTTTCCTTGGTCACACCGGATTTTATAGGAGGTTCATTAAGGACTTCTCAAAAATCTCTCGGCCTCTAACTAATTTATTACAAAAAGATGTACCATTTGTCTTTGATGATGATTGTGTAGAAGCATTTGAAATACTTAAGAAAGCATTAGTCTCTGCACCTGTTGTTCAGCCACCTGATTGGAATTTACCCTTTGAAATTATGTGTGATGCTAGTGATTATGCTGTAGGTGCTGTTCTAGGGCAAAGAGTCGATAAGAAATTAAATGTTATCCATTATGCTAGTAAGACTCTAGACAGTGCCCAAAGAAATTATGCTACTACCGAAAAGGAACTTTTAGCAGTTGTGTTTGCTTGTGATAAGTTTTGACCTTATATTGTTGATTCTAAAGTAACTATTCACACTGATCATGCTGCTATTAAATATCTTATGGAAAAGAAAGATGCAAAACCTAGACTCATTAGATGGGTTCTCCTGCTGCAAGAATTTGATTTACATATTGTTGATAGAAAAGGAGCTGAGAACCCCGTTGCAGACAACTTATCTAGGTTAGAGAATGTTCTTGATGACCCACTACCTATTGATGATAGCTTTCCTGATGAACAATTAAATGTCATAAGCACTTTTTGTAGCACTCCATGGTATGCTGATTATGCTAATTATATTGTTGCTAAATTTATACCACCAAGCTTCACATACAAACAAAAGAAAAAAAATCTACGACTTGCGACATTACTTTTGGGATGACCCACATCTTTATAAAGAAGGAGTAGATGGTGTTATTAGACATTGTGTACCTGAGCATGAATAGGAACAGATCCTACGCAAGTGGCACTCCGAAGCGTATGGAGGACACCACGCTGGAGATAGAACTGCACATAAGGTATTGCAATCCGGTTTTTATTGGCCTACTCTCTTCAAGGATGCCCGTAAGTTTGTTTTGTCTTGCGATGAATGTCAAAGAATTGGTAATATTAGTAGAAGTCAAGAAATGCCTATGAATTATTCACTTGTTATTGAACCATTTGATGTTTGGGGCTTTGATTATATGGGACCTTTTCCTGCCTCTAATGGATATACTCATATTTTAGTTGCTGTTGATTACGTTACTAAGTGGGTAGAAGCTATTCCGACTAGTAGTGTTGATCATAACACTTCTATTAAAATGCTTAAGGAAGTTATTTTTCCGAGGTTTGGAGTCCCTAGATATTTAATGACTGATGGTGGTTCACACTTTATTCATGGTGCTTTCCGTAAGATGCTTGCTAAATATGACGTTAATCATAGAATTGCATCTCCATATCACCTGCAGTCTAGTGGTCAGGTAGAATTGAGCAATAGAGAGCTCAAATTAATTTTGCAAAAGACTGTCAATAGGTCTAGAAAGAATTGGTCCAAGAAACTTGATGATGCATTATGGGCCTATAGAACTGCATATAAAAATCCTATGGGTATGTCTCCGTATAAAATGGTTTATGGAAAAGCTTGTCACTTACCTCTCGAACTAGAACATAAGGCATATTGGGCTACTAAAGAGCTCAACTACGATTTCAAACTTGCCGGTGAGAAGAGGTTATTTGATATTAGCTCTCTTGATGAATGGAGAACCCAAGCTTATGAAAATGCCAAGTTATTTAAAGAAAAAGTTAAAAGATGGCATGACAAAAGGATACAAAAGCGTGAGTTTAATGTAGGTGATTATGTATTGCTCTACAACTCTCGTTTAAGATTTTTTGCAGGAAAACTTCTCTCCAAATGGGAAGGTCCCTACATTATCGAGGAGGTCTATCGTTCTGGTGCCATAAAAATCAACAACTTCGAAGGCACAAATCCGAAGGTGGTAAACGGTCAAAGGATCAAACACTATATCTCATGTAATCCTATAAATGTTGAAACCAATATTATTGAAACCGTAACCCCGGAGGAATACATAAGGGACACTTTCCAGAACCTTCCAGACTCGGAAAAGGAATAGGTATGTGGTACGGTAAGTAAACCGACTCCAAAACAACTTTTAAGGCAATATTTCTCCGTTTTGGAATATTTAGAAAAATAGAAAAATAAGTAGCAGTCCGGGGAGGACACGAGGCCTCCACGAGGGTGGAGGGCGCGCCCCCTACCTCATGAGCACCTCGTGTGCCCTCCGGACTCCGTTTCCTTGCACGATACGTATTTTGGTCGGTAAAAATTCATTATATATACCCCCGAAGGTTTTGACTCTCGTATCATGCAAATATCCTATGTTTTTTGTTTCGAGCTGTTGCTGTTGTAGACTTGAGCAAGATGTCGTCTCAAGAGTCAGTCCGTGAGAGCCGGGTATCCAACCTGGCACCAGAACCAAGGGCAAACAGCGACGCTGACCACTTTGGGCCAGCAACGGAGGAAGAGATGGAGGCTGACCTGATGAGGGTAGATGCCATGGAAGATCAAGAAGTCACCTCTCGCCTCCAAGCTGGGTTTACGATGGGGGAACTACAGAGCTCAGCTATTCCAAACTCGGTTATCCCTTCCAATGTTAGATTTCTTTCCTATGAAAATATGAGGAGGAGTGTCTCTTGTTCTCCTGTAGCTATGCAACATCCTTGGGTGCAAGGAGCTTTAGCCGTTACAGGGAAGCTTCGCAAGGAAATAATGGACCTCAAGCAGCAAGTCAATAAGCTCGAGGAGGAGAACCGTATCTTGAGGGGAATCATCGCCAAGAATATTACACCAACAACAAAGAAGGAGACATAATCACATGGGTATGGGCACTCCCCTTGGCAACTGCCAAGCTTGGGGGAGGTGCCCTGGTATCGTATCACCATCACAACTCCTATCTTTACCGTTTTTCTTAGTTTGATCTATTTAGTAGTATCTTGATTTAGTAGAATAAAGTCATGGCATGATCTAGTTTTGAGTTTTGCTTTATGATCCTTCTTTGTAATCGAGTCCGTGAGCTATATAATAAAGATTAGTGTTGAGTCAAGGGCTTGATTATTTTGCCATGATCTTGGGTGACTAGAAGAAAAAGGATAAAAAGAATCAAAGAGTTCATATTGATCTTAGTGAAAGTAATGAATTCACATAGAAAGAGTATGATGATTAAAGGTTGTTGGGAGTTGGCAAATATAGCTTTGGTCATTGTTGCAATTAATAGGGAGTAATAAGGAAAGAGAGGTTTCACATATAGACATATTATCATTGACATCTTTTATGATTGGGAGCACTCATTAAAATATGACATGCTAAGAGTTGATGTTGGACAAGGAAGACAACATAATGAGTTATGTTTTCTTGCACCTGAGATAAAGTATGTTGTCATGGATCCTCTAACGTGTTGAGCTTGCCTTTCCCCCTCATGCTAGCCAAATTCTCAACACCAAGTAGAAATACTACTTGTGCTTCCAAATACCCTTAAACCAGTTTTGCCATGAGAGTCCACCATATCTACCTATGGATTGAGTAAGATCCTTCAAGTAAGTTGTCATCGGTGCAAGCAATAAAAATTGCTCTCTAAATATGCATGACTTATTAGTGCAGAGAAATAAGCTTTGTACGAACTTGTTGTGGATGCAATAAAATCGACGGACTGCATAATAAAGGTTCACACACAAGGGGCAATATAAAGTGATGTTCTTTTGCATTAAGATTTTGTGTATCAACCCTAAACGCGCATGACAACCTCTGCTTCCCTCTGCGAAGGGCCTATCTTTTATTATTATCCTCTACCTTATGCAAGAGTCACGGTGATCTTCACCTTTCCTTTTTTTCATTTTATCCTTTGGTAAGCTCAGCATGTTGGAAAGAACATGATATATATATCTAATTGGATGTGGGGGAGCATGAATTATTACTGTTGACATTACCCTTGAGGTAAAAGGTTGTGGGGCAAAACTATAAGCCCCTATCTTTCTCTGTGTCCGATTAAAACTCCGTAACCACAAGTATCGTGTGAGTGTTAGCAATTATGAAGGACTAAGTGATAGTTGAGTATGTGGACTTGCTTTTAAGCTCTGACATAGACTCTTTCCAATGTTATGATAAATTGCAATTGCTTCAATGACTGAGGTTATAATTTGTTGGTGCTCAATAAGGTTTCTGATTCATGCTTTTGGCTTTGTGAAAAGATCATCACTTGAACATAAGTAATCATATGACAAAATCTTTATATGTTGCTGTTATGAAAATAATCATGATGCCTTCATGTTCGTATTTTATTTTTATCGACGCCTCTACCTCTAAACATGAGGACATATTTATTGTTATCGGCTTTTCGCTTGAGGACAAGCAAGGTCTAAGCTTGGTGGAGTTGATATGTCCATTTTGCATCATGCTTTTATATCAATATTTATTGCATTATGGGTTGTTATTTCATGTTATGTCACAATACTTATGGCTATTCTCTCTTATTTTACAAGGTTTACATGAAGAGGGAGAATGCCGACAGCTGGAATTCTGGGCTGGAAAAGGAGCAAATATTGGAGGCCTATTCTGCGCAACTCCAAAAGTCCTGAAACTCCACAGAATATTTTAAAATAAAGAAAGAAAAATCGTCGCCAAAGATGAAGGTCAGAGGGCCACACCCTGCTCACGAGGGTGGAGGCGCCCCCCCCCCCCCCGGCACTCCCCCCAACCTCGTGGCCCCCCTGGTGGCTCTCCGACGCCCGTCTTCTCCTATATGACGTCTTTCGATGAGAAAAAAATAGAAGGCAACCTTTCAGGACGAGACTCCGCCGCCACGAGGCGGAACCTTGGCGGAACCAATCTAGCGCTCCGGCAGTGCTGTTCTGCCGGGGACGCTTCCCTCCGGGAGGGGGAAATCATCACCATCGTCATCACCAACGCTCCTCTCATCGGGAGAGGGCAATCTCCATCAACATCTTCACCAGCACCATCTCATCTCCAAACCCTAGTTCATCTATTGTATCCAATTCTTGTCTCCAAGTCCGGGATTAGTGCTAGTAGGTTGCTAGTAGTGTTGATTACTCCTTGTAGTTGATGCTAGTTCGTTTATTTGGTGGAAGATCATATGTTAAGATCCTTTATGCATATTATTACCCCTCTGATTATGAACATGAATATGCTTTGTGAGTAGTTACGTTTGTTACTGAGGACAAGGGAGAAGTCTTGCTATTAGTAGTCATGTGAATTTGGTATTCGTTCGATATTTTGATGAGATGTATGTTGTCTAAACCTCTAGTGGTGTTATGTGAATGTCGACTACATAACACTTCACCATTATTTGGGCCTAGAGGAAGGCATTGGGAAGTAATAAGTAGATGATGGGTTGCTAGAGTGACAGAAGCTTAAACCCTAGTTTATGTGTTGCTTCGTAAGGGGCTGATTTGGATCTATATGTTTCATGCTATGGTTAGGTTTACCTTAATACTTTTGTTGTAGTTGCGGATGCTTGCAATAGAGGTTAATCATAAGTGGGATGCTTGTTCAAGTAAGAACAGCACCCAAGCACCGGTCCACCCACATATCAAATTATCAAAGTACGGAACGCGAATCATATGAGCATGATGAAAACTAGCTTGACGATATTCCTATGTGTCCTCGGGAGCGCTTTTCCTATTATAAGAGTTTGTCTAGGCTTGTACTTTGCTAGAAAAAGGATTGGGCCACCTTGCTGCACTTTATTTACTTTTGTTACTTGTTGCTCGTTACAATTTATCTTATCACAAAACTATCTGTTACCATTTATTTCAGTACTTGCAGAGAATACCTTGCTGAAAACTGCTTATCATTTCCTTCTGCTCCTCGTTGGGTTCGACACTCTTACTTATCGAAAGGACAACGATAGATTCCCTATACTTATGGGTCATCAGTCCCCAGGCAGGCTTCAGCCGTCACTGGTATACCAGGTCGCGATGTCGTGGTCAAGGCCAGGAGGTGAGCGTCCCGAGGTCCAGTAAGAGCCTCTGAGTCGTGATGCTCAGGGGGTCCCCTTTAGCGCTCAAGCAACCTCCGCTAGGCAAGAGAGGTAGACAACGTCGCCTTGACAGAGCTGCAGTAGGTGAGGTTTTAACATCGAGCCGAATCAGTTCTGGAGTAACTTGCCTGCCTGCGGCCTACGGCGTGGCTCAAAGGGGGGCCCAGCACGGCCCATCTTCATCAACACGAGAACAGACCCTAACGAGGGGCCAAGCCTCGCGGGGCAGGCGACAAGGAGCTTCCTCAGGCGTGGCCTCGTTAGGCTGGCTCACGAGGAGGCGGAGAGATCAAGGCGGGGTACCTCGCGAGGTGCCCATGATGCAAGCAATGACGACCAAGGGCGCCAGGCGGGTGCCAGCCCGCGTAGTGTCCTCCTTTCCTCTTTGGTGCAAAGGGAGCAAGCGCAGGCGAGAGTATAAAGCAAAGGCGTCCATTTCGGTGCAACAAGACCAAGACCAGTCCAATGGGAGGATGGAGGTCATCGTGGAGCCCAAGCCGGCGTCACCACCAGAGCCTTTGACAGGCGAGGACCAACTTTAGTCAGGATAAGTGTACCAGATGTTCCCCTTCAAAATGGCCAATTGTTGGCGCCCTTCTCGCTCAATATTTGGGAAGAGGCCCAGGGCCTTTGCCTATAAATAGGACTAGCCACCATAGTATAGAGCATCTCGAATCAACCCCTCCGAAGGGACAACACCACCGCAAGAACAGACCCTCGCGAGGCTGTTCTTCCTTGTATTGTTCATCATCAGCCCAAGAGGTAATCCACCACACCACGCACTGGAGTAGGGTATTACACCGCAATGGTGGCCTGAACCAGTATAAACACTGTGTCTCTTGTGTTGTTCTTTTCATGGCTTAGATCCTAGCATGGCGGTAGGGTGCAGGTAGGTAGTGGGCGAGATCTCCGCGCGCACCCTAGTGTTCGAACCTCAAGGGTCTGCCGGAACTCGAAATCCGACATTTGGCGCGCCAGGTAGGGGTGCGCCGGAATTTGTCTTCCACCGCCCTGTTCTCCTCTGACCATCGCGTCCATGTCTAATGCTCGTCGGGCCCGCGCCGAGCGCCGAGCCACTATCGCCTCCCATGTCACCCAGACGGCCCCCGTCGGCGGGCGCCCTCGTCGTTCCCCGTTGCCCGCCATCAACGCCGCCACCGGCCCGGCGGGAAACGAGCAGCAAGCATCATCCCAGCATCCCTCCGTGAGGCAAGACGGTCGCACTACTACCCCCTCGTTCACCCCAGCGGGTTCTTCGTCTCCTGCGTTCCGCGCACCCATGGAGGCTAGAGCTGCGCTCATCGCGGCGAACGAGCTCCTGCGCTACCGTCCTGTCGACGACGTCTACGAAGAATGGCTCGACCATGTCGCCGAGCTCATCCGCGCCGCAGGGGGCTCTCCTGCACCGTCCATCCCACTGCGCCGCACCCCGCCCTGTGCGGTCGATGAAGCCCCGGGGCGCCCTGTCCCCAAGGCGCGTGGCCCCTGGACGGGATCCGCCCCGTCAGGCACCAGTGCGGCAAGAGCAGAGCTACCAAGAAGTCCCTCGTCCGCAAGAAGCTGCCCGAGTGCTCCCTACTTTGGCTCGTCGCGACCATGCTCCCGCTCCCGCGCGCCAAGACCCCGCGCTGCTCCCAGCTGCAGCGCGTGGGGACCCGCAAGACCAAGTTCTTCATCACCCAAGGCCTCCAGTAGCCACAGCAGGCTGCCGTGCCTTCACCACCCAGTTGCGCAATGTTGCGTGGCCCGGCAAGTTCAAGCCAGACCTGCCTCCTCGCCACGACGGCACGGTCGACCCCACCGAGTTCCTCCAGCTCTACGAGCTGGGCATCGAAGCCGCCAACGGAGACGAGAAGGTCATGACGAACTGGTTCCCCATGGCGCTCAAGGACGGGGCCCGCACTTGGCTCCTGAACTTGGCCCCTGGCATGGTCTCCTCCTGGGACGAGATGCGCACCCGCTTCATCGCCAACTTCCAAGGTACTCGCGACCGACCACCCGCCGTGAGCGACATGCGCCGCATCAAGCAGCAGCCAGGGGAGACCCTGCAGAAGTACATCCAGCGCTTCAACAACGCGTGCCTCAAGATTCCCAAGGTGACCGAGGAGGCCATCATGTCGGCCTTCTCTGACGGCGTGCGTGACGTCAAGATGAAGGAGGAGCTGGCGATGCATGAAGACCTATGCACCTCTCTGGAGTTGTTCAACTTGGCGACCAAGTGCGCCAGGGCTGAGGAAGGGCGCCTCTCCCTCCTCGAGCTGCCTGACACAGACCCAGAAGAGAAGAAACCCAAGGCCAAGGATGTGAAGCGCAAGGGGGATGCCGTGCTAGCAGCAGAACCAGACACCAAGCGGGGCAGAGATCTGCCCGAATCTTCCAAGGGCAGGCGGTACTGTGTGTACCACGACCTCCACACCCACAACACCAACGAATTTCAAGAGCTCCGGGCCGTGCGAGAAGGAAGGATCGGCTGACGCCCCGACCGCAGAGACCGGGGCTACGGTCGAGGAGGAGGAAGGAACACCGGACGCTGGGAAGACCGCGGCCCACGCCAAGGGTGGCGCGACCGGCCTCGCAAGGATCGCTGGCAAGACCCGCCTCGCGAGGGAGACTGGAGGGATCAGCCTCGCGAGGATCGCCCGCATGGCAACGCAGGCCTCCCTTCGCTACCGCCGCAGCCAAGGAGAAACGAGGACCGTCATCAGGATGAGGGGGCAGGGGGCTTCCAGGAGCCACGCGCGATCGCCTGCATCCTGGGCGGAGCTCAAGCCCCAGCCTCTCAGTGCATCTTCAAGCAGTTTGCCCGCGAATTAAACGCAGTCCTCCCCAAGCTCGAAGCCACGCGCCCTCTTAGGTGGTCGGCATGCACCATCATGTTTAGCTCAGCAGATCAGCTCAAGTGCGCGGCCACAGCCGGGGTCCTCCCGATGCTCTGTTCCCTGATCATCAGCAACGTGCTAGTCACCAGGACTCTCATCGATGGTGGGGCAGGGCTCAATGTCCTGTCCGTGGAAACATTCAACAATCTTCAGGTGCCCTATGATCAGCTTCAGCCAACCAAGCCTTTATCCGGAGTCACTGACGGCTCCACGGTCCCGATTGGACAGGTTCGCCTCCCTGTCACCTTCGGGACACGTGACAACTACCGCACCGGGCTCATCGACTTCGACGTTGCTCACATCCGCCTGCCGTACAATGCCATCCTCGGGTACCCAGCGCTGGCCAAGTTCATGGCCGTGACTCACCATGGCTACAACGTCCTCAAGATGCCAGGAAGTGGTAGGGTCATCATGGTGCCCTGCGAGGAGAAAGACGCGGTGTGCTCCCTGGAGCGAGCCTTTCAGGCCGCATCATGGGAAGACCCGGACCACGGAAGCAGGAGGCTTCCCGAGGCCGCCCCCAAGAAGAAGAAGACATCGTCCGTCCTGGCCCCTCAGGACGCAGGTCCCTCAGGGCCCGCGCCTGCCCAGGGGGAACCTCCTTCTATTGCATAGGAAAGCGCACCCAGCGCCCTTCTCAGGCAGGGCTCGGGGGCTCTCCCCTGGAGGGCCACCGACTTTGCCAAGGTCACGAGGGAGGCGCTTGGGCACCACTTGGAGGCGTGTTTCGAAGCACGTTTCCCTCAAGAAGGAGCAAGGCGAGGAGGGCCGAACCCTCAGGAGTTCGTCAGCAAGGCCGTTCAGGAGTTACAGGAGTCAAGGATCATGAGTGGCAGCCGCCGCTTACCCGCCGCAGCTCCCCATCCAGGAGAGGATGGCGGGCTGTGCGTCTGCATCGACATCCCAGGGCTCAACCGAGTCGCCTCTTAGGAGCACTTCTGGCCCTCACGTGTGGGGCGCTGCGGGGGCCCACCCCACAGCTACGTTCGCATGCCCTACGGCTTGCCGAACGCGGCTGCGGTATGCCAGCCCCTCATGAGGAGCATCCTGGAGGCTCAGGAGGTCAGGCACTCTGCAGTCCTGGCGGAGATGGAGATGGTTCGTGAGGAGCCACCAGAGCCCCCGGAGCCTCCCGGGGCTCCTGGGCCTGGGGGCTCATGAAGATCGACACCCGCAGCCCGCTATGTCTGCTACCTCAACACCCCTGCGTTGTCAACACTCTCAGGTGACATCTTTCTAGTTTCATTTCCAGCTGGGAGCGCCCCCCAGGGCCGCATCATTCCCAGGCCGCGTGGGTCCGTCCCTGCGGCTGTATCCCTTTAATTTCATGTTCTTAGCTTACTTCGTTGGGGGCGCCCCTCGGGCTGCATCATCCCCAAGTCGCTCGGGTCAGACCTAGTGGCGTGTATCCCTCTTGCGTTTATTTTCGGGCTATGCATTAGACCCATCATGCTAGTTATTTGGTGCCTATCCGTAGCACCCCTTCTCCCTTGATGTCGGAAGCTTGCGCGTTAAAGGGGGGGGTACCTGAGCATCATGACTCAGGGCTCCTACCGGCTCTCCAGCCCTCACCCTCTGGCTTTGCCCACGGCATCGCGCCCCGACAGACCAGCGACGGCTGAGACCAGCTCGAGGGCCGGGACCCGAGGACGTAGAGCGCCGACATCTAACCAAGCTTGCGCATTAAAGGGGGGTACCTGAGCATCGCAACTCAGGGCTCATACCGGCTCTCCAGCCCTCACCCTCTGGCTTTGCCCACGGCAACGGCTGAGACCAGCTCAAAGGCCAGGACCCGAGGACGTAGAGCATCGGCATCTGGCCAATTTTGCAGGAACACGTCACAAGTTAAGGCCCAGTGCCAGGCACAACCCACCTTGAGGTAGGGCCCCGTGAGTCCCACGCTGGCTCACGGGTGCCCAGATACACCTCCTCACGCCCTGCCGTGCTGGCCACGTGTCAGGGTGGGGCTGTATATGCCCCGGGGGCTCCTCCCGGAGGGGAGCCCCCTCCCACGCACCAGTGGAAGCACCATGCTCTGTGCTGGCTGACGACACTGCCGAGGAGCGGCTATGCCCGTACACATACGGTAGCACTATGCTCCACACTAGTGATAAACAACTGAGGGTGGCCCTTGGCCGCATCAACCTCAGGGAGCCAAGAGCTTAGTGTCTGGTCTCATCGCAACGCCTCCCCTCGGGAGTGCCGGGCGAGGGGGCTGGGCACGGGGGTTGCGCCTGGGTCACGCCTAGACGTACGCCACCCAGCTAGGCCCCTCGGGCCTGGTTCGTCGTGCATCTCTCCCCGAGCGGAGCCAAGGTACGAAGGCCATTTGAGCATCAAGGGGGACTCCTGAGCATCGTGACTCAGGAGCCTAACTGGTCACGTAGCCCCTCACTCCTTAGTTCCGAAAGGCTAATGGCGATTGAGGTATGCGCGGGGCCGGGCTCTGCAGACGTAGAATGGTAGATCCACCCACACATCTCACCTCCCTACTTGATGTTCGTGCGCCAAGGGGGACTCTTGAGCATCGCGACTTAGGAGCCTAACTTGTTACGTAGCCCCTAACTCCTTGGTCCCGTCCTGGTTTCCGGTCGGGGCTAACGGCGGCTGAGGTATGCGCGGGGCTGGGCTCTGCCGGCGTAGAACACGAGCAAGTAGGGAAAGCGCAAATTTCAAGGAATTCAAAAGCAAATATTACAGTCCATTATCATAATACCAAACGCAAGTTTAAACGCCTCCCCGAGGCATGGTACATGTGCAGGAATTAAAAGCAGGACGGGAGCCACAATGGAGTCACTTGTCGGCGGTGGAGCTGCGCGGAGCGGGTTTGCCTTGCGGAGCCGCAGTGCCGGCAGCACCTCGCTTCAGCCTGGTGCTGAAGGCCCGGAACTTCCCCATCAGCGCCTCCGCGCGACCCTTCACGGCCTCGGCAGTGGCAGCGGGAAGCTCGCTGCTCGCTGGCTCTAGCAGGCTGTCGAGGTCGGCGTTGGGGTCGCGAAGATAGATGTGGGTGAAAACCCGCGTCAGCGCCGCAGAAGATAAGACGCGCGCCTCGGCCTCAGCCGTAGGACCAAGGCCAAGGGTGACATCTTCAAGAGCACGGACCATGAAGGGGAGCAGCTTGGTGGGGCCATCCTCGGCGCCGGCCAGCGGGCTTTCCAGGCCGCTGTCGTAGAGCATCTTCAGCAGGCCGCGAACCTTCACCTCTGTCTCCGTGAAGGCCACGCGGCCCTCGGCAAGGACCCGCGCCTTGCCGTCTAGCTCGACCTTCCACGCCTCCAACCCCTACTCCAGTGCACCCAGGCGGTCACAGTGCTTGTTGAGCTTGGCGTCCCGGTCTTTGACAGCCGCCTCGCGAGCCTTCAGGTCTTCCTCCTTTTCTTGGCGGACGCGGACCTCCTCGGCAAGCTGGCTCCGCACGCCCTCCAGTTCGCTCTCCAGCGCCTTGCAGCGACCTTGGGCATCAGCCGCCTCTCCCAGGGCGGCGTCTCGAGCGGCCTTCACCCTGAGGATGGCCTGTTTCTCTTCGTCACAGGTCATCGAGGCCTGAACCAACACCGCTCGAATTGAAGCATCAGAGTGAATCCAGCCAGAAGCCAGCTCCAAGCGCCCGGCCACCAGGCGAGGGTCAGTGCCCAGAAGATCTTGCCGCAGCCGGTCCAGCTCGGCAGCGGCGCAGTCCAGGATGGTGGAAGGATTCGGAGAGACAACAATTAGTGGAGTAGGAGGAGAGGACGGCAGCGTAACCACAGCATCCTGAGGCAGGACCTGTTGTGCCCCAACGACTGCTGCGACGGCATCAGGTATGAGCACCTCAGGAGTCGCTTGGGCCGTGGGAGATGAGCCCGCCCCAGCCGGCTCAGCCAGGCTTCGCGAGGACGACCGGGCAGGAGAGGCCTATGCCTTGCGATCGCCATCTTTGGGCGGGGGCACCGCCCCAGATGGGACCTCAGGAGACCCCTTCGGCCTCTTTGCCGCGGGCGCCAGCCTAGCCAAGAGATGCGGACGTCAAGCCTCAGCAACAACACAAGAAACAAGATAGGAAACAAGCACTTACAGGTCGTCGCTCGTGAGCTCGAGCAACCTTCGGCCGTACTTGAAGCCCGAGAGCCGGCTGCAAGGGTCAGCCTCAAGGAGCTCGGGAGCAGGAGGCGCATCTGCGGATCGCCTCGGGGCCAGGGCGGACTCGCGGGGGATCAGCCCGGTCCTGTCCTTCCTCGGGATCGGGGGCAAGCTCCCGCTGTCCTGCTCATCATCATCCTCGTCGTCATCGCTGGGGGAGAGGCGGAGAGTGCGGGACCTGCGCCGAAGGAGGGGAGCCCTCAACTCTCCGTCGGTGGCCTCGGAGTCAAGCCCTCCTTCCCGCTCCCCTTCTCCCTTCTCATCGCTGGAGTCATCGGAGGACACGTCCACCGGGTCCTCGAGAGCCTCCACAGGCACGGGCCCGTCCCCGTTGAAAATGGGCATGGACTCCACTACTCGCTCCCAGTCGTCGCGGAGGAACAGGGGCGTAGGAGCGCCCTCCAACCTCGCCACGTCGCCCCCAACCAAGGATTGGAGGACCGCAGCCAGATCCTCGTCGGCCAAGACCGCTGGGCTCGGGTGAGGCCTCCACATCGGCAGTGAGTACTGGCGAAGCGGAGCCAGCTGGTGCTCCAGGAATTCCCTCAGCAGCGAAGCGCCGGTCAGCTTCGCTGCCGCCATGCTGGCCGGCCTCAGATCCGCGTCCATCTTCTCCAGCACCGGCTTCGCGCGGGGGTTCGCGAGCTCCACCCGAGACCAATCTTCGGAGCTCGTGGGGTGACCCATGGGCAAGGTCAGCCGAGCGTGGATGCGCCCAGCATCCACCAAGACCCACTTGCTCCTGAAGCCCTCAATCCTCTTCTCGGGGTTCGAAATGGCAATGGAGCTACCGTATGCGAAGAAACTCGCGCACGCAGAGATGGGACCACGAGAGGTCCGGAGGGAGAAATAGTGGCGCAACAAGGCCACTAAGGGCTGCACCCCTACGTGAGCCTCGCAGTAGTAGGCGAAGATTGCCAGGAGAAGGACAGAGTTGGGGTGGAGATGCAGAGCTTGCATCTTGTAATGGCGGAGGATGGAGAAGAAGAACTCGGAGAAGGGAGGTACCAGACCGGCGGTGATGGTGCTCACAAAGAGCGGATAGAAGGTGCTCCCTTGGCCATCAGGAAGGGCAGGGCCGGCCTTGAACACCTTCGCCCCGTCAACGCCCTGCGCCGCCGCCATCTGGCACACCCGGGCGAGGCTCGCCTCCGAAACGTTCGGCGAGTCCAGGGCAGACGAGTACCAAGCTCCGGTCGGGGACTGGCGAGGCGCCATGGCTTCCTAGGTCACACGGTCGAAGCAGATCTGGAGATTTCGGAGGCAGGAAGGAGAAGCGCAAGAAAGGGGATCTGGGCAGCAACCGGAGAAAGCAGAAGAAGCAAGACATGGGCAGAAGTTGCTCCTTTATCAACTCGCGCGGTTGCTGAGGCACCCGCATCCCATCAACCGCCATGCGGCGCCCAAGGCCGTAGGCTGTTAGGGCCCGCGGCGCTTCACACTTGCCCTTTCGCCTCTCTGCTCGGCCAAGTCCGGGCGCGCCTTGGGCCCGGGGGCTACTGTCGGTGTTCTGGGAATGGGGGTCCCCAGACTTGCCTGCCTGCGGCCTGTGGCGTGGCTCAAAGGGGGGCCCAGCACGGCCCATCTTCATCAATACGAGAACAGACCCTCGCGAGGGGCCAAGCCTCGCGGGGCAGGCGATAAGGAGCTTCCTCAGGCGCGGCCTCGTCAGGCTGGCTCGCGAGGAGGCGGAGAGATCAAGGCGGGGTACCTCGCGAGGTGCCCATGACGCAAGCCATGACGACCAAGGGCGCCAGGTGGGTGCCAGCCCGTGCAGTGTCCTTCTTTCCTCTTTGGTGCAAAGGGAGCAAGTGCAGGCGAGAGTATAAAGCAAAGGCGTCCGTTTCGGTGCAACAAGACCAAGACCAGTCCAACGGGAGGATGGAGGTCATCGTGGAGCCCAAGCCGGCGTCACCACCAGAGCCTTTGATAGGCGAGGACCAACTTTAGTCAGGATAAGTGTACCAGATGTTCCCCTTCAGAATAGCCAATTGTTGGCGCCCTTCCCACTCAATATTTGGGAAGAGGCCCAGGGCCTTTGCCTATAAATAGGACTAGCCACCATAGTATAGAGCATCTCGAATCAACCCCTCCAAAGGGACAACACCACCGCAAGAACAGACCCTCGTGAGGCTATTCTTCCTTGTATTGTTCATCATCAGCCCAAGAGGCAATCCACCACACCACACATTGGAGTAGGGTATTACACCGCAATGGTGGCCTGAACCAGTATAAACACTGTGTCTCTTGTGTTGTTCTTTTCATAGCTTAGATCCTAGCATGGCGGTAGGGTGCAGGTAGGTAGTGGGCGAGATCTCCGCACGCACCCCAATGTTCGAACCTCAAGGGTCTGCTAGAACCTGAAATCCGATAGCGGCAGCTGAGGCGTTGTTGGGTCGGGTCTTCGCGAGCTTCTCCCCTCTCCCCCACACCTTCCTTCATGCTCTACGTCCTCAGATCCCGGCCCTCGAGCGAGCTCAGCCGCCGTTGGTATGATAGGTCACGATGTCGTGGGTCAAGGCCAGGGGGTGAGGGCTGGAGAGCCAGTAAGAGCCCGTGAGTCACGATGCTCAGGTACCCCCCTTTTAATGTGCAAGCAGATTGTGCCGGAGATAAGGAGAGGAGGCTCACGTCGTGCCAGCGTTACTCCTGGAGCGGGTTCTGCGTATCAATCACGAGAGAAAGCAAGGCCTGTTGTTGCGGTTGCCAGCCAACCATTGGTCGCTCCGAGGGAGTGATTGGGGCACTGAGGGCCCGGTGAGGTGGCGCCTTGCGGGGCTGCCATGGCTAGAGCTCGACCACTCAGATTTATCAACATTGCAGGGACGGACCTGTGCGCAAGCGCCGTGCCAGGGCGAGTGGCTCCAGAGGTAGCTGTCAATCGAGTAGGCGATTAGGTCGAGCGCATTAAGCATGAAGGAGCAAATCCATTTAGATAGATGCGGAAAAAAGGCAAACGCCACCGGGTCAGGCCCGAGTGGCTTGGGGATAATGCAGCCCGAGGGGCGCCCCCAACAAAGTAACCTAAAGGCATGAACAAAAGGGATACATGCCGCAGGGACAGACCCACGCGGCCTGGGAATGATGCAGCCCCGAGGGCGCTCCCAGCTGAAAATGAAACTCGAAGGATGTCACCTGATGATGTTGGAGACGAAGGAATGCTGAAGTAGCGGATGACGCGCGCTGCGAAAACCGACCCTTACGAGCCCCCAGGCCTAGGAGCCTCGAGAGGCTCCGAGGGCGCAGGCGGCTCTTCATGGGCCATCTCCATCTCCGCCTGGACTACGGAATGCCTGACCTCCTGAGCCTCCAAAATGCTCCTCAGCAGGCGCTGGTGAGCAGCAATTGCGTTCGGCAGGCCAAAAGGCATGCGAACGTAGCTGTGAGGTGGTCCCTCACAATGCCCCACGCGCGAAGGCCAGAGGCGCTCTTGAGATGTGGCTCGGTTGAGCCCGGGTACGTCGATGCAGATGCGCAGCCCACCATCCTCGCCTGGATGGGGAGCTACGGCGGGTAAGCGACGGCTGCCACTCATGACTCTTGACTCCTGCAGCTCCTGA
Source organism: Triticum aestivum (assembly GCF_018294505.1). Lineage (NCBI taxonomy): Eukaryota > Viridiplantae > Streptophyta > Magnoliopsida > Poales > Poaceae > Triticum > Triticum aestivum. The sequence continues at coordinate 458,222,002 of NC_057798.1, read as the reverse complement.
ATGCTTCTCGCGATGAACTCCCGAGGGCTTGACCCTCCTCGCCTTGTTCCTTCCTGAGGGAAACGTGCTTTGAAGCACGCCTCCAAGTGGTGCCCGAGCGCCTCCCTCGTGACCTTGGCAAAGTCGGTGGCCCTCCAGGAGAGAGCCCCCAAGCCTTGCCCAAGGAGGGCGCCGGGTGTGCCTTCCTATGCGACAGAAGGAGGCGCCCCTTGAACGGGCGCGGATCCAGACACAACGCCACTGGAGGGGCCTGCCTCCCGAGGGTTCGGACCGGGTGATGCCTTGTTCTTCTTAGGGACTTCCTCGGGAAGTCTTCCGCTCCTGTGATCTGGGTCTTCGATTGCTGCGGCTTGAAAAGCACGCTCAAGAGAACACACCGCATCCCTCTCCTCACAAGGCACCGTGGTGACTCCACCGCTTCCTGGCATCTTGAGGACATTGTAGCAGTGATGAGTCACTGCCATGAACTTGGCCAGAGCTGGGTACCCGAGGATGGCATTATATGGCAGGCGAATGTGGGCGACGTCAAAGTCAATGAGCTTGGTGTGGTAGTTGTTATGCTGCCCAAAGGTGACAGGAAGGCGAACTTGCCCTATTGGAACGGTGGAACCATCAGTGATTCCTGAGAAAGGCTTGGTTGGCTGAAGCTGATCGTATGGCACTTGGAGATTGTTGAATGTCTCGACGGACAGGACGTTGAGTCCTGCTCCGCCATCGATGAGGGTCCTGGTGACTTGCACGTTGCTGATGACTAGGGAGCAAAGCATCGAGACGACTCCGGCTGTGGCAGCGCACTTGAGTTGATCCGTTGAGCTGAACGTGATAGCGCATGCTGACCACCTGAGAGGGCGTGTGGCTTCAAGCTTGGGGAGGACTGCATTCACCTCGCGAGCAAACTGTTTGAAGATGCGCTGAGAGGCTAGGGCCTGAGCGCCGCCCAAGATGCAAGCGATTGCGCGCGGCTCCTGGAAGCACCCAGCCCCTTCTTCTTGATGATGGTCTTCATTCCTCCTCGGTGGTGGTGGCAGAGGAGGGAGGCCTGCGTTGCCTTGAGGACGATCCTCACGAGGCTGATCCCTCCAGCCTCCCTCACGAGGCTGGTCCTGCCAGCGGTCCTCGCGAGGTCGGTCACGCCACCCTTGGCGAGGGCCACGGTCTTCCCATCCTCCTCCACCTCTTCCTCCTCCTCGACCATAGCCCCGGTCGTTGCGCTCAGGGCGTCGGCCGATACGCCCATCTCGCACAGCCATGAGCTCTTGGCATTCGTTGGTGTTGTGGGTGTGGAGGTCGTGGTACACGCAGTACCAGCTGCCCTTGGATGACTCAGGCTGATCCCTGCCTCGCTTGGTGTCTGGCTCTGCTGCAAGCACAGCAGCCCCCTTGCGCTTCACGTCCTTGACCTTGGGCTTCTTCTCTTCTGGATCGGCAGCCGGAAGCTCGAGGAGGGAGAGGCGCCCTTCCTCAGCTCTGACGCACTTGGTCGCCAAGTTGAACAGCTCCAGGGACGTGCACATGTCTTCATGGATTGCTAGCTCCTCCTTCATCTTGATGTCACACACGCCGTCAGAGAAGGCTGAGATGATGGCTTCCTCAGTCACCCTGGGGATCTTGAGGCGAGCTTTGTTGAAACACTGGATGTACTTCTGCAGGGTCTCTCCTGGATGTTGCTTGATGCGGCGAAGGTCGCTCATGGCCGGGGGCCAGTCACGGGTGCCTTGTAAGTTGGCGATGAAGCGAGTGCGCATCTCGTCCCAAGAGGAAATCATGCCAGGAGCCAGGTTCAGGAGCCAGGTGCGGGCACCGTCCTTGAGCGCCATGGGAAACCAGTTCGCCATGACCTTCTCGTCCCCGTTGGCGGCTTCGATACCCAGCTCATAGAGCTGGAGGAACTCCGCAGGGTCAGACGTGCCGTCGTAGCGTCGAGGCAGATCAGGCTTGAACTTGCCCGGCCAAGCTACGCTGCGCAGCTCGGCGTTGAAGGCACGGCAGCCCGCAGTGGCCACAGGAGGCCTTTGGTGACGAAGGGCTTGATCTTGGAGGTCTCCACGCGCTGCCGCCAGGAGCAGCGTGGGGTCTCAGCGTGCTGGAGCAGGAGTGCGGTCATGACGTGCCGGTGCAGGGAGCACGCAGGCAGCTTCTTGGGGACAAGGGATCTCTTAGCAGCTCCTTTCTTGTCGCGCGGCCACTGTACGCGGTGGGTCTCGTTCCAGAGCCGCGCACCGTGGAGCTAGGGCGCCTTCTTGGGGAGGAGGTGGCGGAGGCGCCTCCTGATCCACGCCTCCTGTGCGGGATGAAGGGCGAGGCAGCGAGAGAGAGGGCATAGGAGAGCCCCCTGCAGCGCTGACGAGTGATGCGGGCGAGCCAGTCTTCGTAGAGGTCATCGACGGGATGATAGTGCAGGAGCTCTCGCGCTAGGAGCAGCGCCGCGTGCGCGTCCGCGGAGGCGCGACGGGCGTGGGACGACGAACTGGCTGGAGTCAGCGACGGGGTGGCGGTGCAGCCCTCTCGCCGCACCGAAGGATGCAGGGATGAGGTCTGCTGCTCGTTCCCTGTCGGGCCGGTGGCGGCGTTGGCGGCAGGCGATGGGGAACGACGGGGGCGTCCGCAAACGGGCGCCGTCTGGGTGACGCGGGTGGCGAGAGCAGCCCGGCGCTCGGCGCGGGCTCGACGAGCGTCAAACATGGATGCGACGGACGGTGAAACACGAGGCGGTGGAAGGCACAATTCCAGCGAACCCCTACCTGGCGCGCCAAATGTCGGATTTTGGGTTCCGGCAGACCCTTGAGGTTCGAACTCTGGGGTGCATGCGGAGATCACTCCCCTACCGGCTCACGTCTCGTCGCCTCGCAAGAGATCTAAGCTACACGAAGAACAACACAAGGGACACGAGGTTTATACTAGTTCGGGCCACCATTGTGGTGTAATACCCTACTCTAGTTTGTGGTGTGGTGGATTGCCTCAGGGACTGATGATGAACAGTACAAAGAAATAACAGCCTCGCGAGGGGAAGAGTTCTTGTGTGGGTGGTTCTGGCTAGGGTTCGAATGGTTTTCCCCCTTTGTCCATCTCTTCCTCTGTCTGTAGGGCGGCTAGTCCTATTTATAGAGCAAGGCCCTGGTCCTCTTCCCAAATATTGAGCGGGAAGGGCGCCAACAATTGGCCATTTTGAAGGGGAACATCTAGTACACTTATCCTGACTAAAGTTGGTCCTCGCCTGCCAAAGGCTCTGACGATGACGTCTTCCTGGGCTCCACGATGACCTCCATCCTGCCGTTCTGCTGGTCTTGGTCTTGTTGCACTGAAACGGTAACCTTTGCCTGACGCCTTGGCCTGTGCTTGCCCCCTTTGCACCAAAGGGTAAACAAGGACACTGCCCAAGCCGGCGCCCGCCTGGCGCCCGCGTGGTCTCGATCGTCATGGCTTGCGTCACGGGCACCTCGTGAGGTACCCTGCCTTGATCTCTCCGCCTCCTCGCGAGCCAGCCTGACGAGGCTGTGCCCGAGGAAGCTTCCTATTGTCCACCCCGCGAGGCTTCGCCCCTCGCGAGGGTCTTGAGCTTGTGTTGACGAAGATGGGCCGTACTGGGCCATTCCTTGAGCCACGCTGCAGCCGCAGACAGGCAAGTCTGGGTACCCCCGTTCCCAGAACACCGACAGTCAATGTGTGGAGTAATAGTAGTAGATGCAGAATCGTTTTGATCTACTTGTCGCGGACGTGATGCCTATATACATGATCATGCCTAGATATTCTCAGAACTATGCACTTTTCTATCAATTGCTCGACAGTAATTTGTTCACCCACCGTAATACTTATACTATCTTGAGAGAAGCCACTAGTAACCTATGGCCCCCGGGTCTATTTTCCATCATATAAGTTTTTGATCTACTTTATTTTGCAATCTTTACTTTCCAATCTACATCATAAAAATACCAAAAATATTTATCTTATTAGTATCTCTATCAGATCTCACTTTTGCAAGTGGTCGTGAAGGGATTGAAAACCCCTTTATCGCGTTGGTTGCAAGGTTCTTGATTGTTTGTGTAGGTATGAGGGACTTGCGTGTAGCCTCCTACTGGATTGATACCTTGGTTCTCAAAAGCTGAGGGAAATACTTACGCTACTTTGTTGCATCACCCTTTCCTCTTCAAGGGAAAACCAACGCAGTGCTCAAGAGGTAGCAAGAAGGATTTCTGGCGCCGTTGTCGGGGAGGTCTACGCAAAAGTCAAGACATACCCAAGTACCCATCACAAACTCTTATCCCTCGCATTACATTATTTGCCATTTGCCTCTCGTTTTCCTCTCCCCCACTTCACCCTTGCCGTTTTATTCGCCCTTCTTTTGTTCGTCTTTTCGTTTGCTTTGATGTCTTACGTGGCTCATTTGCTTGTTTGGTTGGAATAGTTGTTTATTTATTGCTAAACAGAGAACCTAAGATCTATGGATCCTCATCCGCTTGCCAATCTTTTTTAAGAGATCCAATTATGATGAACCAAATTCTAGTGATTTGAGTGCACTAGATCATCTTTATGAGGTTTTGCTTGAAATTCGTGAATCTGAAAATTGTGATGAAGAAATTTATGAAGAGATTCACGATAGCTCCTTGAATAAAAGGCATGATTGCAATGATTTTATTTTAAATTCTCTTGATGTCAATTGTGCTAATAATATCCAAAACCCTAAGCTTGGGGATGCTAGTTTTGATATGTCTACTACTTGTTGCAATGTTCATGATTGGGGTGACTCTTCTTATGACCTTGAAAATTTATTTAAGCCCCATGATGAATATGAGATTGATAATAGTGTTTGCAATAATGTTAAAAGTGGGTTTGGAGAGGTCATGACTTTAGTTAATGATAATCCCACTATTTTGGAAGAGTGTCAACTTCACATGCATGTGGATCGTGTTGAGAATATGTTACGTGATAGCTATTTTTTTGAATTTGCCTATTATCCTACATGTAATTATTATGAGAGAGGAAAATATGGTCATAGAAATTTTTATTTTACTAAATTACCTCTCTTCATGTTGAGATTGCTATCGTCTCTTTCTTCTTCCTTGCATATGCTAGTTTTTGCTTGCCTTGCAAATTTGTTTGCTTATAATATGCCTATGCATAGGAAGTATGTTAGACTTAGATGTGTTTGTCACATGTTTCATTGATGCTCTCTTTACGCTTCAATACTTGTCTTTCATATGAGCATCATTAAAATTATCGATGCCTAGCTAAAAGGCTTTAAAGAAAAGCGCTTGTTGGGAGATAACCCAATATTTTTCCATGTTGTTATTCAATAAATAATTCATCTAGCTTCTGTTTAGATATGTTTTTATGCTTTAATTAGTGTTTGTGCCAAGTAGAACCTATAGGATCATCTTGGGTGATAGTTAATTTGATCTTGCTGAAAAACAGAAACATTTGCATGCACGATAATAATTTTAATAAATCAGAGGAACGTCATTTTTAGTTGATTATTTTTGCAGTAGACTAATAGACAAATTCCCTAGGACTTCCTATTTTGGTAGAATTTTTAGGGTTCCATAAGTATTCGAAAGTTACAGATTGCTACAGACTGTTCTATTTTTGATAGATTCTGCTTTTCGTGTGTTGTTTGCTTATTTTGATGAATCTATGGCTAGTATCGGAGGTTATGAACCATAGAGAAGTTGGAATACAGTAGGTTTAACACCAATATAAATAAATAATGAGTTCATTACAGTACCTTAAAGTGGTGGTTTGCTTTCTTGTACTAACGGAGCTTACGAGTTTTCTGTTGAGTTTTGTGTTGTGAAGTTTTCAAGTTTTGGGTAAAGATTTGATGGATTATGGAATAAGGAGTGGCAAGAGCCTAAGCTTGGGGATGACCAAGGCACCCCAAGGTAAAATTCAAGGACAAGCAAAATCCTAAGCTTGGGGATGCCCCGGAAGGCATCCCCTCTTTCGTCTTTGTCTATTGGTAACTTTACTTGAAGCTATATTTTTATTCACCACATGATATGTGTTTTGCTTGGAGCGTCTTGTATGATATGAGTCTTTGATTTTTAGTTTACCACAATCATCCTTGCTGTACACACCTTTTGGGAGAGACACGCATGAATCGAAATTTATTAGAATACTCTATGTGCTTCACATATATCTTTTGAGCTAGATAATTTTGCTCTAGTGCTTCACTTATATATTTTTAGAGCACGGCGGTGGTTTTATTTTATAGAAATTATTGATTTCTCATGCTTCACTTATATTATTTTGAGAGTCTTTTAGAACAGCATGGTATTTGCTTTGGTTATAAAATTGGTCCTAATATGATGGGCATCCAAGTTGGGTATAATAAAAACTATCATATAGAGTGCATTGAACACTATGATCAATTTGATACTTGATAATTGTTTTGAGATATAGAGGTGGTAATGTTAGAGTCATGCTAGTTGGGTAATTACGAAATTTAGAAATACTTGTGTTAAAGTTGGCAAGTCACGTAGCATGTACGTATGGTGAACGTTGTGTGACAAATTTGTAGCATGGGTTGTTCTTTTGATTGCCTTCCTTATGAGTGGAGGTCGGGATCGAGCGATGGTTAACTCCTACCAACCCTTCCCCTAGGAGCATGCGTAATAGTACTTTGCTTTGAGGGCTAATAAACTTTTGCAATAAGTATATGAGTTCTTTATGACTAATGTGAGTCCATGGATTATATGCACTCTTACCCTTCCATCATTGCTAGCCTCTACGGTACCGTGCATTGCCCTTTCTCACCTTGAGAGTTGGTGCAAACTTCGCCGGTGCATCCAAATCCCGTGATATGATACGCTCTATCACACATAAACCTCCTTATATCTTCCTCAAAACAGCCACCATACCTACCTATCATGGCATTTCCATAGCCATTCCGAGATATATTGCCATGCAACTTTCCACCGTTCCGCTTATTATGACACGCTCCATCATTGTCATATTGCTTTTGCATGACCATGTAGTTGAGATCGTATTTGTGGCAAGGCCACCTTCATAATTCTTTCATACATGTCACTCTTGATTCATTGCATATCCCGGTATACCGCCGGAGGCATTCACAGAGTCATATTTTGTCCTAATATATTGAGTTGTAACTCTTGAGTTGTAAATAAATAAAAGTGTGATAATCTTCATTATTAGAGCATTGTACCAAGTGAGGAAAGGATGATTGAGACTATGATTCCCCCAAAGGTCGGGATGAGATTCCAGACTTTATGAAAAATAAAATAGGCCAAAGAAGCCCAAATAAAAAAATAAAAAAAAGTGGCCAAAGAAGCCCACTAAAATAAAAAAAATGAGAGAAAAAGAGAGAATGGACAATGTTACTATCCTTTTTCCACACTTGTGCTTCAAAGTAGCACCATGATCTTCATGATAGAGAGTCTCCTATGTTGTCGCTTTCATATACTAGTGGGATTTTTTCATTATAGAACTTGGCTTGTATATTCCAATGATGGGCTTCCTCAAAATGCCCTAGGTCTTCGTGAGCAAGCAAGTTGGATGCACACCCACTTAGTTTCTTTTGTTGAGATTTCATACATTTATAGCTCTAGTGCATCCGTTGCATAGCAATCCCTACTCCTCGTATTGACATCAATTGATGGGCATCTCCATAGCCCGTTGATTAGCCGCGTCAATATGAGACTTTCTCCTTTTTTTGTCTTCTCCACACAACCTCCATCATCATATCCTATTCCACCCATAGTGCTATATCCATGGCTTACGCTCATGTATTGCATGAGAGTTGAAAAAGCTGAAGCGCATTAAAAAGTATGAACCAATTGCTTGGCTGAAACCGGGTGTCGGTGTCAAAACCGGCGGATCTCGGGTAGGGGGTCCCAAACTGTGCGTCTAGGCGGATGGTAACAGGAGACAAGGGACACGATGTTTTACCCAGGTTCGGGCCCTCTTGATGGAGGTAAAACCCTACGTCCTGCTTGATTGATATTGATATTGTGGATGTTTACAAGAGTGGATCTACCACGAGATCAAGGAGGCTAAACCCTAGAAGCTAGCCTATGGTATGATTGTAAGGGTTGATGTTGTTGTGTCCTACGGACTAGAGCCATCCGGTTTATATAGACACCGGAGAGGGCTAGGGTTACATAGGGTCGGTTACAATGGTAGGAGATCTACATATCTGTATCGCCAAGCTTGCCTTCCACGCCAAGGAAAGTCCCATCCGGACACGGGACGAAGTCTTCAATCTTGTATCTTCATAGTCTTGGAGTCCGGTCGATGATGATAGTCCGGCCGATGATAGTTCGGCTGATGATGGTAGTCCGGCTATCCGGACACCCCCTAATCCAGGACTCCCTCAGTAGCCCCCGAACCAGGCTTCAATGATGATAAGTCCAGCATCTGTATAGTCTTCGGCGTTGCAAGGCGAGTTCTCCTTCAAGTTCCATGTACCTGCCGAACAGTGTCCGGCTTCCTCATCAATGTTGTGCGTCTTGGCTTCCACGCCCAATAATGGTCTTCTTCCACGCATCACGCGAATGCGAAAAGCCAGGGTGTCTTTTATGTTTTACCCCCTAGTTGTGCGAATAATCTGCCTATAAGAGAGGCAAGAATCCAGATCCAAATCACCATCTTCCTCCCGCGAATACTCATCGGAGTGCTTTTGACCAAGAATCCATTCCATCATGGACCGCCAACGCGGCTCCTCTTCTCGCGCTCCCAGCCCTTTGCCGGGAGATTGGAGGAGATGCTCTGTTCCGCACAACGAGCTGGTGAAGCTCCAAGCGGGGGGATATCTCCCTCCGGCCTTCATGGTTCCGGTTCGAGCCGGGCTGGCCACCTACAAAGGTGGGAAGCAGGCAGAGGCTACCCCAAGTCCCAACAAAGGGGAGCGGGTATGCTTCGTCCCCTATCTAATAAGGGGGCTCGGATTTCCTGTACATCCATTCCTCCACGGGCTCCTGGAGTTCTATGGACTCCAGCTTCATCACCTCCCGCCCGCCTCAATCCTGCATATTGCGGGTTACGTAGCTCTTTGCGAGCTGTTCCTGGGCGTTGAGCCCCATTTCGCGCTGTGGAAGAGGTTGTTCTGTCTTGTGCCCCGCTCTCACGAGGGGTCCATATATCAAGTGGGCGGTGCCGAAATATGGCGCATTGCCGGGACCGGATATCCATCCGAAACCCCTAAGAAGGCGTCCGAAGACTGGCCTTCGAATGGTTTTATATAGAAGATGCTCCGCTGCCGGACCCTGTTCCGATCGGCCTCCCGGAGTTCAGCAATGCTCCTCTGAAGAAACGCCTTAGTTGGCGTCCGCGGAGCCCCCAACTGGAGGAAGACAAGAGCGTCCATCATTTGATGGGCCGAATAAGGTTACTGGCCCATTTCGGGTTGACCATGATTGGAGTCATGGCAACATGCATTATGCGGGGGGTGCAGCCACTACAATACAGGGGCCACCCCATGTGGGATTTCAACGGGGAGGACGATGCCACCCGTCACGGCCGCCAAGGGCCGGATTCGGTCGAAGACCTGGTGACGATCCTGACCGGCCTGTATAAGGGGGAGAAGGAGGATTTCCTTCGGACGAACCCGTTAAATGGGTTCTCCATGAATAATCACCGGCCTTGGGTAAGCGAACACTCTGCGTGCCCGACCCATGCTTTTTGAAACTTAAGTTTCTTATATTGTGTTCTTCTTTCGACGCAGGAGCTGCGCCGGATCGTGGAGGACATGCTAAGTCCATCTCCGCAACCCGAGGATCCAGAGAGATCCCGAGATCCAGCCTCCGAAGAGGATCCGGACATAATGGTGGAGCTAATCGACGGGGTGTTCCACCAGCTCAGCATGGACAATGCTTTAGTTGCCATCACGACCGACTATCCCGGACTATATCCGACTTCCCAGGTGATTGCGACCGAAGTCCTGACACCGTCATTTCTTCCTTGCTTATTTCTGACCACCGTATATGATGGCGCTGTGCAGGAGGCGCCCCTAGAGCGAGAAGCCGAGCCCGCGGTGGCTGACCAGCAAAGGTCAGTCCAGACCAGTAGGCGGAAGAGGAGCGCGGCGCGGACTGAAACGTCACCGCAAAGGTATAGCTCACAATTCATTATTTAGAGCAACGTTCCTAGGAAGCGTTTGAGTGCTCATGACATTTATAGGAGGAAGAGCGCCCGCCGGACTGCGGGCGCAGAGATTGCCAATCCGGCCTCTACTAGCCAAGCTCCAGTGCCTGGTCCAGAGGGGGAGGTGAGCGCAAGGCGCGAGCCAGATGCTCCTCCAACAGAGGATGTCGACAGACTGTCCGCCACCAAGTCTGAGGTGGAGAGCGCCATGAACCATAGGCGCCGCCGGACAGTATTTCATGACGCGTGCTTCTCCCCTGAGGCGTTGGATGCCTTTAACACAGGGGATGCGCACCTCCGTGCCGCTCAAGATGGTTTGACCAGAGCCTAGGAGCAGTATGTAAAAGACATACGGGTAAGAGAATTTAATAGTTATATATGCCAGTAGCCCCCGAGACTTAAAGTAGTTATATCAACTGATTTAAGGATCATATGAAACGCAGGGTCTTACCGAGAAGAATACCCAACTGTCTCAGGAGCTGCAAGAGTGTAAGGCTCAACTTGAGGCCGCACTCGCTGCCGCAGGAGGAAACACAGGGACCTCTCCTGGTAACACATTATTTAAAAAGATAGGTAATGTTTGGCCTGTGCGCAAGTCTGATAATGATGTTGCAGGTGCTGCCGGACAAGATCCGGACAGGAAAGAACTTCTGCGCCAGCTGAAGGCCAGCGAGAGGGTGCTGCATAAGGTGCAGCACGAAAGGAACAAGCTTCAGGATGCCCATGCCCAGCTTGGAGAAGAGCTGAAAGGCGTTCGGGCCGAGCTGTTTGGCTCCGTTAAGGAGAATCAGCGGCTTCGTCGCGGCATCTATAGTAAGTGCTTGAGCGAACTCCTTTGAAAAGAAGAGTTCGGCGAGGAAGTCAATTGACAAAATATGTCTGTAGGTATACTCACAGGTCGCCCTGCAGAGGAGATGCCCGTATCAACGGGTGATCAACTTCCCGAATTGTTGCAACTGATCGAACGAGTTCGGTAGGCAATGAGCGGCGTCATCCAGGCTTTATGGCCAGCCTTTTCCTTACCCGAGGGTCTCGGGGAGCTTGCGGAGAAGCTTCAGGGAGTGCGGCAGCGCTTCCATTTATGGAAGATTTCGGCCTGCCGCCAAGGTGCCAGGGAGGCCTGGGCCATGGTAAAGATGCGGTACAAGAAGGCGGATCCCAACCACATGGCCGAGGTCGGACCTGTGGGGCCCGATGGGAAGGAGATACCTGTAAGTTTAGTATACGGCCAAGTAGAGTTGGCTGCTAAGTTTTCCCAACAGGACTGTAAATTAGACAGCCTGTTAGACGGGATTGAGGAAGAATACAGTCAGTCAATTTGACAATGTATTATAAAATGACATGTAAAATGCCTTCTAGCCGGATTGTAGATCGTTTGTCTTTGCCGACCTTTTCGCTTCGACCTCGGGACCCTAGAGTCCGGAGTGTGTCCGAATACCTTCTCGGTTATGAAACAACCGGGGTATGCATGGAGACCAGGCGTAGGGGTCATTAGTGCTTTATCAGACAAGTGCCCAACTAGTTATGTTATATTACATGGTTAGTAAGAAACATCTTCCAGGGAGAATAGTTCCGTTAAGGGTTCCTTTCCTCTGGGGGTGGCATGCCCTAAAGTGCATGTCCGGACTGCGAAAAAAGCAGAAAAACATCTGGGGGCAGATAAATAAGTAGGTAAAATCATATTTCAAGTCACCGACCGAATATTCCCTTAAGAACGCTAGCTTTTGGCTTCACCCAGTCTGAGGTACACATCCGGCTGACCCGGCAGTAACAATCGCAGAGGTGCTCCCTTTACCTCCTAGCCGAACAATCGAGAACGTAGGGGTAAGCACAGGAGCCAGGCAACCCAGCTTGGCCAAAACTTAAGTCATATCGATGCATATAATGGCGAATAAAAGGTACATGTGGAAGCTTCACATGTGCTGGGCATAAAGCCCTTATAATTCAAGCTTCTGGTAAAGAAGCCCCCAGGTATAATGAGTGCGGATGGCACATCAAGTGTGTGCGAACAATACGCAAGTAGGCCCTTAAGGGCTGTTTGATAGGAGATTAAGGGAAGAAAGAGAAATAAAAGACAGCTGAAGTATAAAAAATTTGAGCAGGGGAAGAGGACGAACTCTTAGTCCGGCGCTAGGCATAGAATCTTCGGAGGCGGGCTGCGTTCCATGGGTTCGGCTCGAGTCGGTTATCCGACGCATTTCGTAGACGGTACGCTCCGCCGGTCAGGACTTGATCAATAATGAAGGGCCCCTCCCATTTGGGCTTGAGCTTGTCCTTTTTCTTGTCCGGCAGGCGTAGAACTAGTTCGCCAACATTGTAAGTCTTGGCCCGTACTTCTCTGCTTTGATATCTTCGAGCCTGTTGCTGATAGAATGTGGAACGAGCTTTGGCGACGTCGCGTTCTTCCTCCAATGCGTCCAAGCTGTCCTGCCGATCCAGCTCGGCTTCTCTTTCTTCATACATGCGCACTCGAGGTGAGTCATGAATAATGTCGCAGGGCAGAACTGCCTCTGCGCCGTACACCATAAAAAATGGTGTGAATCCGGTAGTACAGTTGGGCGTTGTCCGCAGCCCCCAGAGTACGGAGTCGAGCTCCTCTACCCAATGCGTGTCTGATTTCGTAAGGGACCGCACTAATCTGGGTTTAATGCCGCTCATTATTAGACCATTTGCTCGTTCCACTTGACCGTTGGTTTGAGGATGATAGACTGAAGCGTAATCGAGCTTAATGCCCATATTTTTGCACCATGATTTAACCTCGTCGGCCGTAAAATTCGTGCCGTTATCGATGATGATGCTATGGGGGACACCGTAAGGGTGTACTACTCCGGATATAAAGTCTATCACTGGTCCGGACTCTGCCGTTTTGACTGGCTTGGCCTCTATCCATTTGGTGAATTTATCCACCATGACCAATAGGTATCGTTGCTTGTGGGTTCCCCCTTTAAGTGGTCCAACCATGTCAAGCCCCGAGACCGCGAACGGCCAGGTAATGGGTATAGTTTTGAGGGTGGTGGGTGGCATATGGCTCTGATTGGCAAAGAGCTGACAGCCGACGCATCTTTGGACTAAGTCCTGAGCATCTTCCCGGGCGGTTGGCCAATAAAATCCTGTACGGAATGCCTTTCCTACAATAGCCCGAGCTGCAGCGTGGTGTCCGCCTAGTCCGGCGTGAATTTCAGCCAGGAGGTCTCGCCCTTCCTCTTCGGAGATACACCTTTGAAGGACTCCGGTTGTGCTTTTTTTATAAAGTTCTCCCTCGTGGACCTTGTAGGCTTTAGATCGCCGAACTATGCAGCGGGCCTCATTTTGGTCTTCGGGAAGTTCCTGCCTAAGTAAGTAGGCTAGGAATGGTTCTGTCCACGGGGGAATTACGGCCATTATGTCGTGGGCTGAAGGTGTTATTTTAGCAGCGGAATCGCCGTTTATGTCAAATTGCTCTGTGTCGGTTGGTGTGGTTGCTTCCGGTTTGTTATTTCCGGACTCCTCTTCCCATAGTTCGGATGGCTTGAATAGCCATTCCAGGAAGATGTTTGGAGGGACAGCGTCACGTTTTGCGCCGATGCGTGCCAATACGTCGGCCGCTTGGTTATTATCCCTGGCTACGTGATGGAATTCGAGTCCGTCGAACCGAGCTGACATTTTTAGGACAGCGTTGCGATATGCTGCCATTTTCGGATCCTTGGCATCAAAGTCTCCATTTATTTGGGATATTGCGAGGTTTGAATCCCCGCGCACCTCTAGGCGTTGAATGCCCATGGAGATTGCCATCCGGAGACCGTGTAAAAGGGCCTCGTATTCGGCTGCGTTGTTGGAGTCCGTGTACATTATTTGAAGTACGTATTGGACTGTGTCACCGGTCGGGGACGTCAGTACGACGCCAGCCCCCAGTCCGGCCATCATTTTAGAGCCGTCGAAGTGCATAATCCAATTGGAGTATGCGCCGTACTCTTTAGGGAGTTCGGCTTCGGTCCATTCAGCGACAAAGTCAGCTAAAACTTGTGACTTTATAGCTCGCCGAGGTTTGTAAGTTATATCGAATGGTAAGAGCTCAATGGCCCATTTTGCAATCCTGCCCGTTGCGTTGCGGTTGTTTATAATGTCGTTAAGTGGTACTTCGGAGGCCACTGTTATCGAACACTCTTGAAAGTAGTGTCGGAGCTTCCAGGATGCCATGAACACCGCATACGCTATCTTCTGATAGTGCGGGTAACGGGACTTGCAGGGAATTAACACAGTGGATACGTAGTACACTGGTTTTTGAAGAGGGAATTTATGCCCTTCTGTCTCTCGTTCGACAACGAGTACCGCGCTTACAACTTGATGTGTTGCTGCGATGTATAACAACATTGGTTCGCCTAGGTTGGGCGCAGCCAGGACCGGATTCGTTGCCAATATGGCCTTTATTTCTTCGAGTCCGGCGGTGGCAGCATCCGTCCACTCGAAGTGTTCGGTGTGCCTGAGGAGGCGATATAGGGGCAATGCCTTTTCTCCTAAGCGGGAGATAAAGCGGCTGAGGGCCGCCATGCATCCAGTCAATTTCTGGATCTGTTTTAGGTTTTTTGGAATATGCAGCTGTGATAGAGCTCGGATCTTGGCCGGATTTGCATCAATTCCTCTGCCGGATACAATGAAGCCCAGGAGCTTTCCGGCTGGTACGCCAAAAACGCATTTTCCCGGATTCAGCTTAATATCATATGCTTGGAGGTTGTCAAATGTGACCCTCAAGTCGTCTACTAGAGTTTCGACGTGTTTAGTTTTGACGACTACGTCATCTACGTATGCCTCTACTGTTTTGCCGATCTGGGTAGCCAGACATGTCTGGATCATGCGCTGGTATGTTGCGCCAGCGTTTTTAAGTCCGAAGGGCATCGTGTTGAAGCAGAATGGTCCATATGGAGTAATGAATGCCGTTGCGGCTTGATCCGCTTCTGCCATCTTGATTTGGTGATAGCCGGAGTATGCGTCTAGGAAGCACAATGAATCGTGCCCTGCAGTGGCATCGATGATTTGGTCGATGCGGGGGAGGGGGAAGGGATCCTTTGGGCAGGCTTTATTTAGGTCTTTGAAATCGACACATAGGCGCCAGGATTTGTCCTTCTTTGGTACCATTACCAGGTTTGCTAGCCAATCCGGATGTTTGATGTCTCTGATGAATCCGGCTTCCAATAGTTTGGCTAGCTCTTCTCCCATTGCCTGTCTTTTGGGTTCGGAAAATCGTCGAAGAGCCTGTTTGACTGGCTTGAATCCTTTTAGGATGTTTAGGCTGTGTTCTGCCAATCTGCGTGGGATTCCGGGCATATCCGAGGGGTGCCAGGCAAAAATGTCCCAATTTTCCCGAAGGAATTCTCGCAGTGCGGCGTCTACATCAGGGTTCAATTGTGCCCCGATGGAGGCCATCTTTGTCGGGTCCGTTGGGTGGACCTGGAATTTTATTATCTCATCTGCTGGTTTAAAGGAGGTGGACTTGGATCTCTTATCGAGTATCATATCGTCCCTATTCACCGTAGAGCACAGCGCGGTGAGTTCCTCTGCCGCTAGGGCTTCGGATAGTGCCTCTAAGGCTAATGCGGCTGTCTTGTTTTCGGCGCGGAGTGCTATGTCCGGATCACTAACGAGAGTGATTATTCCGCCGGGCCCAGGCATTTTGAGCTTCATGTACCCGTAATGGGGTACGGCTTGAAAAATTGTGAATGCCTCTCGTCCTAATATAGCGTGATATCCGCTGTTGAACGGGGCCACTTGGAACGTGACTTCTTCGGATCTGTAATTCTCCGGCGAGCCGAATACCACATCGAGTGTGATTTTTCCTGTGCAGCGCGCCTCCCGGCTAGGGATTATTCCTCTAAAGGTTGTGCTGCTTCGCTCAATACGGCTCCAGTCTATTTCCATTTTTTGAAGGGTCTCCTCGTAGATGAGGTTTAATCCGCTACCGCCATCCATGAGGACTTTTGTAAGTCGAAAGCCGTCTACTATTGGACTAAGTACCAGTGCGGCTGGAGCTCGGGCTCTTCGGAATTTAGGTTCGTCGCTAGCGTTGAAGGTGATGGCTGTGTCGCTACATGGATTGGTTGTTGCTATTTGGTAGACTTCGGCGAGGCTGCGGATTGTTCGTTTCCGCATATTATTTGATGCGAAGGTCTCGAAGACTGTTGATACCGTACCGATGTTGTTGGAGCGGTTTTCCGGGGCTAGAAGCTCCTCTCCACTTTTGGCCACCTGCCGTAATATCCAACATGCTCGAAGGCTATGTGTAGGGACGGCGCCTTCTGTACTGTGAATTTTACAGGGTCCGCTAAGCCATCCCTCCAGTACGGTTCTGTGCCTTTTATGGGGTTTTTGCTTTTTGGTTTTTGTATCTGGTGCCTGAGTGTAATGCACCCTTTTGTTGCGGACTAGGGTTGTATTCGGGGCCGGATTGTCCCAAAACTTATTTTCGGTTGTCCGGAAACTCTCCATCGCACAGTACTTTCGTACTATGGACGCCAGGTCGGTGAAGCGTGTAATTTCACGACGGCTGACGGCGTTCAAGATTCCCTCGTCCGTGCAATTATTGCAAAAAATTGAGATTGCATTTTCCTCTCGGCAGTCCTTTATCCTGTCCATAACCAGGAGGAATCTGGCCCAGTAGTGATGTACTGTCTTAGCGGGCTCTTGCCGGATTAGAGATAGATCGCATATGTCTGGACGGGTGGGTGGAATTAAGTCCGGAACCCTACCCATCTCAAGGCTCGAAGGCCGAGAAGTTTCCAAATTTGGAAGCTTGGATTGCTGGACGTTGTCCAACGAGTCTGGTCCGATGCCTGACTTTAAGTTCAGTGCTTGATCGAAGTCCGTCCCTCCGCGGGAATCCGGCATGGGGGGTTCAGGAGCCCGGACATGACTAGTTTTCAATATAGGAGAAGAGTCGCTGCATTGTTCCTCTACCACTGCAACGTGGTGGGTGACCTGGGGAGAGTTGATCTCTCTTAGATCGGTTTTAAGCCCAATCTGATTGTAGTCTGTAGCGACTCCCAGGGCGGCAATGCGATCCAAGAGCTCGTTCACGGACGAGAGCTCTATTGGATCCAGCCGCTCGGCGAATTCCGAGCTGACGTGAAGATTGCTTTTGACGACTTGAGAGGTCATTGTCGAAGCGGTGGCCGGACAGGCGGTCATAAGAAAACCACCTAGCCGGATAGTTTGGCCGGCGGCCAAGGATCCTTTGGCGAAAATACCATCCTTGAAGACGGGAGGAGGCATCCTTCCTATCGGTGACGGCACAGAGGAACTCTCAATGAAAGCACCAATGTCGGTGTCAAAACCGGCGGATCTCGGGTAGGGGGTCCCGAACTATGCGTCTAGGCGGATGGTAACAGGAGACAAGGGACACGATGTTTTACCCAGGTTCGGGCCCTCTTGATGGAGGTAAAACCCTATGTCCTGCTTGATTGATATTGATATTGTGGATGTTTACAAGAGTGGATCTACCACGAGATCAAGGAGGCTAAACCCTAGAAGCTAGCCTATGGTATGATTGTAAGGGTTGATGTTGTTGTGTCCTACGGACTAGAGCCATCCGGTTTATATAGACACCGGAGAGGGCTAGGGTTACATAGAGTCGGTTACAATGGTAGGAGATCTACATATCCGTATCGCCAAGCTTGCCTTCCACGCCAAGGAAAGTCCCATCCGGACACGGGACGAAGTCTTCAATCTTGTATCTTCATAGTCTTGGAGTCCGGTCGATGATGATAGTCCGGCCGATGATAGTTCGGCTGATGATGGTAGTCTGGCTATCCGGACACCCCCTAATCCAGGACTCCCTCACCGGGGTTGTGCATGATGGGAGTATTTTGTTTGACGAAAATGAAGCATGGCCTAACTATATGATTTTGTAGGGTAAGCTTTCTTTGGCTATGTTGTTTTGATAATACATGATTACTTGTTAGTATGCTTGAAGTATTACTATTTTTATGTTAATATGAACTTTTATATTGAATCATTTGGATCTGAAATTCATGCCACAATAAAGAAAATTACATTGTGAAATATGCTAGGTAGCATTCCACATCAAAAAATTTGTTTTTATCATTTACCTACTCGAGGACGAGCAGGAATTAGGCTTGGGGATGCTTGATACGTCTCTAATGTATCTACAATTTTTTATTGTTCCATGCTACTATATTACCTGTTTTGGATGTTTATGGGCTTTACTAAGCACTTTTATATTATTTTTGGGACTAACCTATTAACCGGAGGCCCAGCCCAAATTGCTATTTTTTTGCCTATTTCAGTGTTTCGCAGAAAAGGAATATCGAATGGAATGAATCCTTCGGGAGAGTTATTTTTGGAACAAACGCAATCCAGGAGACTTGGAGTGGACGTCAAGAAGCAAACGAGGAAGCCACGAGGCAGGGAGGCGCGCCCCAGGGGGGTGGGCGCGCCCCCACCCTTGTGGGCCCCTCGTGGCTCCCCTGACCAACTTCCTTCACCTATATATATCCACATACCCTGAAAACATACAGGAGCACCACGAAACCCTATTTCCACCGCCACAACCTTCTGTACCCGTGAGATCCCATCTTGGGGCCTTTTCCAACGCTCCGACGGAGGGGGAATCGATCACGGAGGGCTTCTACATCAACGCCAAAGCCTCTCCGACGAAGTGTGAGTAGTTTACCACAAACCTTCGGGTCCATAGTTATTAGCTAGATGGCTTCTTCTCTCTCTTGGAATCTCAATACAAAGTTCTCCTCGATCTTCTTGGAGACCTATTCGATGTAACTCTTTTTGCGGTGTGTTTGTCGAAATCTGATGAATTGTCAGTTTATGATCAAGTTTATTTATGAGAAATATTTGAATCTCCTACGGATTATTTTATGTATGATTGGTTATCTTTGCAAGTCTCTTCGAATTATCAGTTTGGTTTGGCCTACTAGATTGATCTTTCTTACAATGCGAGAAGTGCTTAGCTTTGGATTCAATCTTACGGTGTCCTTTCCCAGTGATAGCAGGGGCAGCAAGGCACGTATTGTATTGTTGCCATCAAGGATAAAAAGATAGGGTTTATATCATATTGCTTGAGTTTATCCCTCTACATCATGTCATCTTGCCTAATGTGTTACTCTGTTCTTATGAACTTAATACTCTAGATGCATGCTGGATAGCGGTCGATGTGTGGAGTAATAGTAGTAGATGCAGAATCGTTTCGATCCACTTGTCGCGGATGTGATGCCTATATACATGATCATGCCTAGATATTCTCATAACTATGCACTTCTCTATCAATTGGTCGACAGTAATTTGTTCACCCACTGTAATACTTATGCTATCTTGAGATAAGCCACTAGTGAAACCTATGGCCCCTGGGTCTACTTTCCATCATATATGTTTCCAAATTACTTTATTTTGCAATCTTTACTTTCCAATCTACATCATAAAAATACCAAAAATATTTATCTTATTATTATCTCTATCAGATCTCACTTTTGCAAGTGGCTGTGAAGGGATTGACAACCCCTTTATCGCGTTGGTTGCAAGGTTCTTGATTGTTTGTGTAGGTACGAGGGACTTGCGTGTAGCCTCCTACTGGATTGATACCTTGGTTCTCAAAAACTGAGGGAAATACTTATGCTACTTTGCTTCATCACCCTTTCCTCTTCAAGGGAAAACCAATGCAGTGCTCAAGAGGTAGCAGGGGCTTGCCGGAGAGATACCCCACTAGCTATCATAGGGTTTAGGGTGGGGGCAGTGGTCGCTAGCAGTGGGGAGTGGTTTCAGGGAGGGCGGAGCGGCGTGGGAGCTACTTCATGCAGCCGAATCTAGGACTTGGTTCAAACAACGAAGAAAGGGGGGAAAGTCATAGCATGAATCTAGGACTTGACTCAAACAGGAAATAACAGGGGGAAAGTAGTAGAGACTGGATACCCAGCCGGTCTCTTGGTTGAAAAGGGAAATAAAGGAAAAAGGCAGTACAAACTGGATAAGGAACAGATCTATTATTGGTTGAAAAAAGGATAGCAAGTGGTGGTTGGTTGACAAGTTAACAGAGTATGTCCAGGATTAGATTTGCTGCCCTCACAGAGTATGAACAAACTTGGCATCACCACTTTATGCCTCCTTGTAGGTACATTGTGCTGATGCGTCCACTGTCGCATGTCCTTATACCAACTTTTTGTTGTTTTTAATGTAAGGGTGCATGTAAAATGAAGCGATCACACTGTTACCTTAAGGACATGTCTAACCAATGTTATTGTTAATCTAATGCCTCCAATTATATGATGCAATTAAACTGTGTTACAAATGGTACTCCTGTTGTTTTCCCCAGTATGACAAGAAGTTGCTTCTTTACGCTACTGAGTGTCCTGGTGTCCCCATGGTCCCATGCCCTTAAACCAACTCTTTAGCTGATGTTGATCTACTATATCTGGTAAACAAGCAATGCCACCATTAAAGTAATCCCATATTTGACGAATGTCATTATTGATCATAATGCTTCCAATAACATGAAGCATTGCTGATGTTTTAAAATTTCTACTGTCCTTGTGTGATTGCCATGAACATAATCAAGATGCTTCTTTTCATTTCGTGTATGTTTTCTATCTTGTTGTTGACCAGGAACTATTTTCTTTCTATCTTTTTGTGCACATAGGGATATCGATTTCACCTTGTTGCTATTGTGACCTTTTGGTGAACTGCACAAAACACTTTTTTTGGAATGAGTGTCTTGTGCAGTTCAACTAAAATGTCACATGGGCAACATCTCTCAATTTTGGTGGAACTGCACAAAATGGTGACTGGAGTTTCCAAAATCTCCACCAAATTCTGCTGGTAATCTCGTGCAACATTTTATTAGCCTTTGCAAGATGAGCCATCACTTTCACCACAATGGCACTTTATTTTAGTTGAACTGCACAAAAGGATAAGAAAATTATAGTTTCACCTTACATGAGCAGTACAACCAACCTTAATGTTGCTCACTTTTAGTGCAACTACTAAAGAAGAACCTGCCAGCTCACGAGAGCAAGTACTTCTTGCTAGATGAATGATGCAATCTTTGCTTCATTTCAGGTGAACTGTAGAAAAGGCGCATGAATTGAATCATGGAGATTTAGGATGACCTCATCCGAGTGGAATTGCGGCTTCAACAGATTGAGTCATGGCGGCATAGGGCCCCTCACACCGGTCAGTACTGTCCTTTATCAACATGATTGTGATTTTTCATACTTTGCTAACATTGTATTTTTAAATAAAGCTATTCTATCGCGATCTTTTCTCGTTTTGGAAATAAAGTTGCTTCAACTAGTGCCACTATTATAGTAATCATGATCTTTCTTATCTGTGCAAACAGGAATACTCAATTATAGATGTTGTGATGGTCAAGAGCATTCGCCAAGTTCTTGAGTTGTATGACACGACTAGCCAAGATGGATTTAATCCCGATATTCACTTTATCAAAATGCTCTAATGGGTTGGTTTTGAATCTTGCAAGATGGGAATCAATGAGATGTGTAGGCATCTTTGTTGTACTTATTATTCGAATCTTATTTGTTGGTTCTGAATCTTGCAAGCTGGGAATCAATGAGATGTGTAGGCATCTTTATTGTACTTACTATTTGAATCTTATTTGTTGGTTCTGAATCTTGCAAGTTGGGAAACACAACATGATGATGCAGAGGACAACAACCATAACAAACTGTTCAAACTTGGTAGTATTGTCTGTTTGAAAGTGCGACAAATGTGCTGATCGTGTGCGTCCTGGGAATAATAGTTCTAATTGTTCTGCATGTTGATCCTATGGCACTGATAGAACGAGCCAATGCATTTCTTGTTTTAAGAATAATTTTAACTAAAGGTAATTAAATTTAAGTAAACTGACCACTAACACTTGTTATTACTGTAGCATTACAGACCCGCTCGTGAACCAACGTGTGGCCGGAATAGGTTTCTTAATGGAGGCATTTGAATGCGCCAAGGGTGCATGTTCTGCCGGGCGTGCATCAAGCGAGGGAGGGGTAGTAACTCTTGTCGCTTGTACACACTCAGTTTACTATTGAATCCAGTTCCCCAAGAGCTGAAAAACGAACTGCTGTCACCGCCTACCCACTCGTTCACTTGAAGAGACTCCAATGGCGATCCGAGGGGTGAGCCTGCTAGATATGGACTTCAGCAAGGAGTTCACCTTTGAGTTCTTTGTTTAGTCCCATGGTTGCACCAAGTTGAATGTGATGTACACCAATGATCCGGACTCGGTGAAGCTCTGCCTCGACGAGTTCAAGCAGTACCTACAGGACGAGAAACCACAAGGTCGCAGGACTAGACCTTCACCCATCCATTTGTCTCCTGACAGGGACCAGCGGATCATTGTCTCCCAGGTATGCGTGTGGGAAGAGGTTCCCGTCTACCACTACTGTAGGGCCATCATAGGTTCTGGAGCATTCGCACGTTTCATTGGCAGCGCCGACTGCACCTTCGCTACACTGGAGAGAAGGAAGAACGTGACGATTCGGCCATCTGGTGCAACAAGCTTGTCGACAGCCAGAAGCAATACAAGATCATCGGTAACGGGAAGGAGAAGGACTCCGTGGTTGACCTCACCGAGACCATCATTGACCCCTGCTACGCCAACATTAAAGAAGACAACGATACCAAGGACCTGAACACGTGGGAGGTACCTCTGAATCTAGCCTACATAACCTACGCGACCAAGGATGCATACGCATGCTACGACATGTACAGGCGGATCTTGGACATGAGGGTGTGTCTGCCTCCCATAACCGACGAGTACACGGACAGTCGCAGCGTCATGATCAAGCATTCCAGGAAGGTCTAGATGATGTACTTTATCTATTTAAGCACTTTTATCATCTGAGTGTTTCATGCATTAGCCTATGTGTCGTAATTATCTGTTTTGTCCGAAATGTTTCGTCTAAGAACCCATTAACCTGTTTGCTTTTTATTAGTGGCTATTTGTTTGTGTATGTAACTAGTTCACTGGGCTGTCGTGCTTTGAATCTCCTTCCTCCGAACATATTCTCCTTCTCAGGTGGACCCAGGAGGTCTCGTACACAGACATCTAGGACCAACCACCAATCCATTTGTATTTCTTTATTTTGTTCAATCTTTCGTCCTCTTCCTATACGGCGGCTGGCAGCGTTGCCTCGCATGCCTCGGTGACCCATCATAGCCTATGGCGTTGTCTAGGCCATCCCTTTACTCCCGCATATTTTCCGGTGGTGGAAGCTCCACCGGCCCACCTTGCACCCGAACAAGTCAACCCTCGTACTCCCCTCCGCCTGCGTCTTCCCCCGCTTCGGTTCATTTGGTCCAAGGTCTCGATGTCGTCCTCCACCTTGGTGCTCTCGCCGTGGCGCCTCCATCTGTCGTTCTCAACATGGTCAGCAAAACAAGAGGAATTAAGAGACGACTATTCATCGAGAGGCTGACAGTCCCGGGCCCACCAGGTCCATGGCCTAGGTTTTGTTGTTTAACATGCGCAACCCACGACATGTTCCAACCTTTTTTGGATCCAGCAGGTATCAAGCGGCCTTTGGGCCTCCCAGCCTAGCTTGTCTATAACATCAGCAACCCAAGTTATGTTTGTTTTTTCAAGACGACGCACAACTCAGTTCTATTTTTCTATAAGAATGCAAAACTGAACCTATGTTTTCCCTTCAATAATAGTATATATATTTATATTTGTATCTTATTTTATTACATATATATAATACAAACAACATAAGGTTCTTTTAAACTTGTCATTCGTCCAGCCATTTTATAGACCTTCCCACTTCCTTTATTTTTCGTTTTCATTAATCCTATATGTGAATTTTCTCCCACTTTCTTTTTCGGTGGAATCTGAGTTTTCTCCCAGTACTTTTCCCTAGAACCAACTCAAGTGTCCCACATCTAGCCTAAAAAATAATAATACCCCACGTCATGTTAACTCATCAAATTAAAATGATATTTTATTTCGTAAATTGAAATCTCTTACAAAATAATAATACTAATTGTTTATATATAACTTGGCAAGTTAACTCCTGGTGATTGCGTACATAAGCTTGCAAAGATTTTACTGACCAATGCAGTAATAGACGTGCAATCATGTGTTTATGTTTTTATAACATTTCTCCTTCCAGCCCAACATGATATTTTCACCCAGCCCAGCAAGTCCGTGGATTTCGAGAAAAATGCAAAAGGGCTTTAAATTCTACCATAATATATAAACGGGTTGCATAGGCGCTACATCATTGTTTCACACTAAAAAACAAATGGATTGGCTGACATGTGGGCCAGTAGGTCGAAGCCTAAGCACTTTCGCAAAAAATAAAAATACAAAGGTCCAAGCCTAAGCAAGGCGTTGGATTCACATCCAACGGCCGGCATTCTTCTTCAATCTCTCATCTTCTTCCCCCGGCGCTACCGGGACCGCCTGCTCCAGCCTCCGGCATCTAGCGGCGCTGTTTTGCGCGCCTCACAGCGAAACGCTACCCCCACCGACGGCCAGGCCATCCTTCCACTCCTCCACACCTCCTGTTATTCTCTGTCGAGTGTAGGCCCACCCCGCACCCGAACCAGTCAAGTTTCCCACTCCTCTCCATCTGCGGCTCCACTGTCGTGTCATCCCCATCTCCGGGGCATTCCAGTCTAGGGCCTGGCCGTCGTCCACTGACTTGGTGCGTTCTGCACGGTGTGGTCAACATGGTCAACAAATGAGAGTCATTGGAAGATGACTGTACCTGGAGAGGTTGACAGTGGGAACGCACCACGCCCATGGACGCATGTATGCAACTGCATCCTTTTTACCCAAAAAATAATGTTTTCTCCCCTTGACAGCCGGTACCCACTAGCTACATCTTCGCATGCAAGGAAGTGTGTTCTTATTACGGGCAAAAAAAATGATTCTTCCCCTGACAGCTGGGACCCACCAGCTATATCTTTGCACGCAAGGAAGTGCCTCCTTATCCTCCCTGACAGCTAGGACCCACCTTGTCAAAGCATATGTAGCATTGTCTATGTACATAACGGTCGATTGGTCTGTCTGCCATAACGAACCGTGGCCGAGTACGGAGTGGTAGCAATTCAGGCAGTCCAGTCCAAACCATGTACACGCATGTATATCCTGATGCCAAAAAATACAACCACGTACATACATACGGGCGGGGTCTCGAACGCGTACTCGTGCATACGTACGGCCAGGGCTCGTGTACATGGAGAGGCCACGAACGGCAGCAACGGCGTCTTATTCATCTAAAGCTAACCAGCTGGGTTGGAACGGAGAAATTGCGTCATGTTCATGGGGAGGCAACGGAATGTGTCGTGTTCATCAGGAGGCAACAGAATACATCATGTTCATTGGGAGCCAACCAGCTTGGACGGAATAGGCAAAACGAGATCTGGCGTACCGCAGAACGGAGGAAACAGGCCTTCTGGGACCGCGTACGGTCGAAACGGGGTCCTGTTCATCAGGAAGGGACTGGCGTACCACAAAACAGAGGAAATGGACTTGCGTTCGACCATGTACGGTCGAAACAGGGTCCTGTTGATCGGGAGGGGTGTGGTGTACCGCAAAATGGAGGAAACGAACTTGTGTTGGAGCGCCTATGGTCGAAAAGGGGTCTTGTTCATCGGGAGGGGTGTGGCGTACCGCAAAACGGGACTCCACGGGCTACTGTTCATCCACCATCGACTTTGTCTAGCCTTCACCTGCTACTGTTCATCCATCATCAACTTCCTCCACCCTCCACCAGCTACTGTTCATCCACGAGGGTCCTATTCATCCAGCCTCCACCGGCTACTATTCATTGATATGTCTCCAACGTATCTATAATTTTTGATTGTTCCATGCTATTATATTACCCCTTTCGGATGTTTATGGGCTTTATTTTACATATTTATATCATTTTTGGGACTAACCTACTAACCGGAGGCCCGGCCTGTATTGCTGTTTTTTTTTGCCTATTTCAGTATTTCGAAGAAAAGGAATATCAAACGGAGCCCAAACGGAATGAAACCTTCGGGAGCGTGATTTTTTGGAACAAACGTGATCCAGAGGACTTGGAGTGCAAGTCAAGAAGCAATCGAGGCGGCCAGTAGATAGGAGGGCACGCCCACCCCCTCTGGGCGCGCCCCTGTCTCCTGGGCCCCTCAGGCGGCCACCGACGTACTTCTTCCTCCTATATATACCTATGTACCCCAAAAACATCCAGGGAGCCAAGAAAAACAATTTCCACCACCGTAACCTTCTGTATTCGCGAGATCCCATCTTGGAGCCTTCGCCAGCGCTCCGCCGGAGGAGGAATCGACCATGGAGGGCTTCTACATCAACACCATAGCCCCTCCGATGAGTTGTGAGTTGTTTACCACAGACCTTCGGGTCCATAGTTATTATCTAGATGGCTTCTTCTGTCTTTTTGGATCTCAATACCATGTTCTCCCCCTCTCTTGTGGAGATCTATTCGATGTAACTCTTTTTGCGGTGTGTTTGTTGAGATCCGATGAATTGTGGGTTTATAATCAAGTTTATCTATGAGAAATATTTGAATCTTCTCTGAATTCTTTTATGTATGATTGAGTTATCTTTGCAAGTCTCTTCGAATTATCAGTTTGGTTTGGCCTACTAGATTGATCTTTCTTGCCATGGGAGAAGTGCTTAGCTTTGGGTTCTATCTTGCGGTGTCCTTACCCAGTGACAGCAGGGGTTGCAAGGCACGTATTGTATTGTTGCCATTGAGGATAAAAAGATGGGGTTTATTTCATATTGCTTGAGTTTATCCCTCTACATCATGTCATCTTTCTTAATGTGTTACTCTGTTCTTATGAACTTCATACTCTAGATGCATGTTGGATAGCGGTCGATGTGTGGAGTAATAGTAGTACATGCAGGCAGGAGTCGGTCTACTTGTCACAGGCGTGATGCCTATATACATGATCATGCCTAGATAATCTCATAATTATTCGCTTTTCTATCAATTGCTCGACAGTAATTTGTTCACCCACCATAATACTTATGCTATCTTGAGAGAAGCCACTAGTGAAACCTATGGCCCCCGGGTCTATCTTTTATCATATAAGCTTTCAATCTACTTTTATTTGCATCTTTACTTTTTGCATCTATATTATAAAATACCAAAAATATATTTATCTTATCATATTATCTCTATCAGATCTCACTTTCGCAAGTGGCCGTGAAGGGATTGACAACCCCTTTATTGCGTTGGTTGCGAGTTCTTTGTTTGTTTGTGTAGGTGCGTGGGACTTTTGAGGAGCCTCCTACTGGATTGATACCTTGGTTCTCAAAAACTGAGGGAAATACTTGCGCTACTATTGCTGCATCACCCTTTCCTCTTCAAGTAAAACTAACGCAAGCTCAAGACGTAGCAAGAAGGATTTCTGGCGCCGTTGCCGGGGAGGTCTTCGCTCAAGTCAAGACATACCAAGTACCCATCACAAACTCATCTCTCTCGCATTTACATTATTTGCCTTTTGCCTCTCATTTTCCTCTCCCCCACTTCACCCTTGCCGTTTTATTCGCCCTCTCTTTCCCAATCTTCTCCTCTCTCTTTTGCTTGCCTTTTTCCGTTTGCTCGTGTGTTAGATCGTTTACCTTGTTGTTATGGCTAGTCCTCCTATCCTTGTTATTACTCCCGAACATGAAATTCTCAATTTTAAGCAAAGGGAGGGAGAAAACTTAAAAGATGCTTGGCATAGAATTTGCAATGCTCAAAATAAATCTACTAGGAAGCTTTCTACTTCCGTAATTCATCGCAATTTTTATGTGGGCATTACTCCTTGGAATAGATGTGTTCTTGATACCGTTACAGGAGGGGATTTCTTGAGTAGCCTGACGTTTGATGCTTATAATGCTTTGTTAGATTTGTTTGGCCCACCACCTCTTTTGGTTAATGGAACTGTTTTAACTTTAGAACATGTTATGCAACGCCTTGAGATTATTGAGAATATAATTGCCACTGTTGAGTTGATTGAAAATTTGGATTAAAATATTCATAATCAGATTACCCAATACGGATCTAGGGTTGGAGTTACTTTGAAAAATCTTAAAGAGAAAGAACCTATAGTTAATGAAAAAATAGATCGAGATTCTACAAGAATCGGTAAACTTGAGGATATCATTACCAACTTGGATTCGGCGTTTTCTTCCATGAAAAACACTCCAAAACCTCCTACCAAAACTGCCAAATTTATTTATGTTCCCAAAAATAAGGGTGAATCTTCTAGTAAGGGAAACGCGGATCTCAAATCCATAAGTGTTCATCCCAATTGTCTCTCTATCGTTAAGGAACCTTTTGCTACAAACGAATTTCATGAATTTTTGCCTAAAGGTTCAATCATTGCTAAAAAGGGAGGAACCCCTAAAGATTATAAGTTCTCTATTGAGGAATTGAGTGCCAAAGATGACACTATTTAGATCTATCTTCGCTTTTATGCCTAGCTAGGGGCGTTAAACGATAGCGCTAGTTGGGAGGCAACCCAATTTTATTTATGTTTTTTGTTTTTGTTTCTGTTTAGTAATAATTTTTGCATCTACCTTCTGTTTAGATGTGTTTTTATGTTTTAATTAGTGTTTGTGCCAAGTAGAACCTATAGGATAACCTATGGTGATAGTTGATTTGATTCTGCTGAAAAACAGAAACTTTGTGCGCACGAAATTAGTTTTGTTAAATCACAGAAACGTAATTTTGCGTTGATTCTTTTTGCTTATGATCAATAGAGAAATTTTCCAGGACTTCCTATTTTGGTAGGATTTTTAGAGTTCCATAAGCTTGCGTTAGTTATAGATTGCTACAGACTGTTCTGTTTTTGACAGATTCTGCCTTTCGTGTGTTGTTTGCTTATTTTGATGCATCTATGGATAGTAAAATAGTTTATAAACCAAAGGGAAGTTGGAATACAGTAGGTTTAACACCAAAATAAATAAATAATGAGTTCATTACAGTACCTTATGTGGTGGTTTTGTTTTCTTTCACTAACGGAGCTTATGAGATTTCCTGTTGAGTTTTGTGTTGTGAAGTTTTCAAGTTTTGGGTAAAGATTTGATGGACTATGGAACAATAAGTGGCAAAAGCCTAAGCTTGGGGATGCCCATGGCACCCCAAGATATTCAAGAGTAGCCAAAAGCCTAAGCTTGGGGATGCCCTGGGAAGGCATCCCCTCTTTCGTCTTCGTTCATTGGTAACTTTAATTGGAGCTATATTTTTATTCGCCACATGATATGTGTTTTGCTTGGACCGTCGTGTATTATATTAGTCTTTGATATTTAGTTTACCAAAATAATCCTTGTTGTACACACCTTTTGGGAGAAGCCTACTTGATTTTAATGTATTAGAATATGCTATGTGCTTCACTTATATCTTTTGAGCTAGATAGTTTTTGCTCTAGTGCTTCACTTATATCTTTTTGGGCACGACGGTGGCTTAATTTTGTAGAAATTGCTAGTCTCTCATGCTTCACTTATATTATTTTGAGAGTCTTTTAGAATAGCATGGTATTTGCTATGGCTATAAAATTGGTCCTAGAATGATAGGCATCCAAGTTGGGTATAATAAAAACTATCATAGGAAGTGAATTAGATGCTATGATCAATTTGATACTTGATAATTGTTTTGATATATGGAGGTAGTGATATTAAAGTCATGATAGTTGGGTGATTATGAATTTAAAGAATGCTTGTGTTGAAGTTAGCAACTCCCGTATCATGCACGTATGGTTAAAGTTGTGTAACAAAGTTGAACCATGAAGTGTACCTGGATTGTGCATCCTTATGAGTGGCGGTCGGGGACGAGCGATGGTCTTTTCCTGCCAATCTATCCCTCTAGGAGCATGCGCGTAGTGCTTGGTTTTTGCTGACTTCTAAATTTTTGCAATAAGTATATGAGTTCTTATGACTAATGTTGAGTCCATGGATTATACGCACTTTTACCTTTCCACCATTGCTAGCCTCTTCGGTACCGTGCATTGCCCTTTCTCACCTTGAGAGTTGATGCAAACTTCGCTGGTTCATCCAAACCCCGTGATATGATATGCTCTATCACACATAAACCTCCTTATATCTTCCTCAAAACAGCCACCATACCTACCTATTATGGCATTTCCATAGCCATTCTGAGATATATTGGCATGCAACTTTCCACCATTCCGTTTATCATCATGACATACATTACTTTTGTCATATTGCCATTGCATGATCATGTAGTTGACATCGTATTTGTGGCAAAGCCACCATGCATAATTTTTCATACATGTCACTCTTGATTCATTGCACCATCCCGGTACACCGCCGGAGGCATTCATATAGAATCATATCTTGTTCTAGTTTCGAATTGTAATTCATGTGTTGTAATCAATAAAAGTGTGATGATCATCATTATTAGAGCATTGTCCCAAAGAAAAAAATGAAAGGCCAAAGAAAAAAAGAAAAAAAGAAAAAAAAGAAAAAGAAAAAAAGAAAATAAATAGATAAATAAAAGGGGCAATGTTACTATCTATTTTTCCACACTTGTGCTTCAAAGTAGCACCATGTCCTTCATATAGTGAGCCTCATATATTGTGCTTCAAAGTAGCACCATGTTTTTCATATAGTGAGTCTCATATGTTGTCACTTTCATATACTAGTGGGAATTTTTCATTATAGAACTTGGCTTGTATATTCCTACGATGGGCTTCCTCAAATGCCCTAGGTCTTCATGAGCAAGCAAGTTGGATGCACACCCACTTAGTTTCTTTTGTTGAGCTTTCATTCATTTATAGCTCTAGTGCATCCGTTGCATGGCAATCCCTACTCCTCATGTTGACATCAATTGATGGGCATCTTCATAGCACGTTGATTATCCTCGTCAATGTGAGACTTTCTCCTTTTTTTGTCTTCTCCACACAATCCCCATCATCATATTCTTTCCACCCATAGTGCTATATCCATGGCTCACGCTCATGTATTGCGTGAAAGTTGAAAAAGTTTGAGATTATTTAAGTACGAAACAATTGCTTGGCTTGTCATCGGGGGTGTAGAATTTGGCAACATTTTTGTGTGACGAAAATGAAGCATAGCCTAACTATATGATTTTGTAGGGATGAACTTTCTTTAGCCATGTTATTTTGAGAAGACATGATTGCTTTGATTAGTATGCTTGAAGTGTTACTATTTCTTATGTCAATATGAACTTATATTTTGAATCATTTGGATCTGAACATTCATGCCACAATAAAGAAAATTACATTGATAATTATGCTAGGTAGCATTCCACATCAAAAATTCTGTTTTTATCATTTACCTACTCGAGGACGAGCAGGAATTAAGCTTGGGGATGCTTGATACGTCTCCAACGTATCTATAATTTTTGATTGTTCCATGCTATTATATTACCCCTTTTGGATGTTTATGGGCTTTATTTTACATATTTATATCATTTTTGGGACTAACCTACTAACCGAAGGCCCAACCCGTATTGCTGTTTTTTTTGCCTATTTCAGTATTTCGAAGAAAAGGAATATCAAACGGATCCCAAGCGGAATGAAACCTTCAGGAGCGTAATTTTTTGGAATGAACGTGATCCAGAGGACTTGGAGTGCAAGTCAAGAAGCAATCGAGGCGGCCAGGAGATAGGAGGGCGCACCCACCCACTCTGGGTGCGCCCCTGTCTCCTGGGCCCCTCAGGCGGCCATCGACATACTTCTTCCTCCTATATATACCTACGTACCCCGAAAACATCCAGGGAGCCAACAAAAAACAATTTCCACCACCGTAACCTTCTGTATCCGCGAGATCCCATCTTGGAGCCTTCACCGGCGCTCCGTCAGAGGGGGAATCGACCATGGAGGCTTCTACATCAACACCATAGCCCCTCCGATGTGTTGTGAGTAGTTTACCACAGACCTTCGGGTCCATAGTTATTAGCTAGATGGCTTCTTCTCTCTTTTTGGATCTCAATACCATGTTCTCCCCCTCTCTTGTGGAGATCTATTCGATGTAACTCTTTTTGCGGTGTGTTTGTCGAGATCCGATGAATTGTGGGTTTATGATCAAGTTTATCTATGAGAAATATTTGAATCTTCTCTGAATTCTTTTATGTATGATTGAGTTTTCTTTGCAAGTCTCTTCGAATTATCAGTTTGGTTTGGCCTACTAGATTGATCTTTCTTGCCATGGGAGAAGTGCTTAGCTTCGGGTTCAATCTTGTGGTGTCCTTACCGAGTGACAGCAGGGGTTGCAAGGCACATATTGTAATGTTGCCATCGAGGATAAAAAGATGGGGTTTATTTCATATTGCTTGAGTTTATCCCTCTAGATGCATGCTGGATAGCGGTCGATGTGTGGAGTAATAGTAGTAGATGCAGGCAGGAGTCGGTCTACTTGTCACGGACGTGATGCCTATATACATGATCATGCCTAGATAATCTCATAATTATTCGCTTTTCTATCAATTGCTCGACAGTAATTTGTTCACCCACCGTAATACTTATGCTATCTTGAGAGAAGCCACTAGTGAAACCTATGGCCCTCAGGTCTATCTTTTATCATATAAGCTTTCAATCTACTTTTATTTGCATCTTTACTTTTTGCATCTATATTATAAAATACCAAAAATATATTTATCTTATCATATTATCTCTATCAGATCTCACTTTCGCAAGTGGCCGTGAAGGGATTGACAACCCCTTTATTGCGTTGGTTGCGAGTTCTTTGTTTGTTTGTGTAGGTGTGTGGGACTTTTGAGGAGCCTCCTACTGGATTGATACCTTGGTTCTCAGAAACTGAGGGAAATACTTACGCTACTATTGCTGCATCACCCTTTCCTCTTCAAGGAAAACCAACGCAAGCTCAAGACGTAGCATTTATCCAACCCTCCACGGGGCCTGTTCATCTAGCCTCCACCGGCTACTATTCATCCACCCCCCCCCCTCTTCGATCGGGGTCCTGTTCATCCAGCGACAACGACCTCTACTACCATGGTATCATGTTCATCCAACCCCCACTGGGAACTGTTCATCAAGAGGCAGCTTCGATCGGCTTCAGTTAGCAGCAGTAGTGATGGAATCACTCGGGTTCAGTAACGTAGCTAGTGCAATCGCTTGAGTTCAGTTAGAGCCAACGCCTCGCTCGGGTTCAGTTAGAGCGGAACGCCTCGCACACATGCGCATACATGTACAAGAGAAACACGCAAATCTCCGCGCATCGCTTGGCCCCGACCACCCACCATAACAGGGAACTCCCCAAAATTTCCCTCGCCCTCGCTTCTACCATGATTTTTTCTGTCATGGACGGCCCAAAGAATGTCATGCAGGTGCGTCTCCGGGCCGCCCAGGACGAAAAGCCTATTTTCTGTTATGGTTTTTTGTCGTAGAAGTAGGAGCCCACCACATCTATGATGATACCGGGTTTTGTCACAATTATCATCATAGAAGTGTCATAAGCATGATAGGAAAAAAAATTGTTCGGCCCAAAATGTCATGGATGTGTCTTTTTTTGTAGTGCACCCATAGACCAACGGATAGATCAAGTGAGCCAATGGGCTCATTATGAGCGGCATTAAGCCTCGCCTAGTCCGATCCCTTAAACAATCAGACTACCATTGGGTCGAGGAACTCGATTCTATACTATGGGGGTTGCGCACTACTCCTAACCGGTTAACCGGATACACACCGTTTTTATGGTATACGGTGTGGAAGCTATCCTTCCACGTGGCCTTATCCATGACGCGCCTAGAGTGTGCATGTACAAAGAAAAGGAAGCCGAGCTGGATCGGCAGGATGATCTGGATGCTCTGGAAGAAGAACGGGATATAGCTCGAGCTCGATCTGCGTTCTATCAACAACAAGAACGACATTACCACAACCGTGAAG
Source organism: Triticum aestivum (assembly GCF_018294505.1). Lineage (NCBI taxonomy): Eukaryota > Viridiplantae > Streptophyta > Magnoliopsida > Poales > Poaceae > Triticum > Triticum aestivum. Next base: position 458,188,069 of record NC_057798.1, on the reverse strand, counting down.
TCAGGGCGAAGACATACAACGTAGGAGACCTAGTCCTCCGACTCCCCAAAACATAGAAGAATAAACTCTCACCCAAATGGGAGGGACCGTACATCATCGATGAAGTACTCATAGGAGGAGCATATCGCCTTCGCCGTCCGTACGATGACTGCCTCGAGCCAAACCCGTGGAATGCAGCCCGGATGCAACATTTTTATGCCTGAGTTTGACATACATCCCGACCTTTTCCTTATTTTTATTTTCCTTTCTTTCTTTTCGACATGGTGAGAGTCCGGTTAAACTGAACCATACCAAGCTCGTATTATATACATCATTAAATGTAACACCCAGTCTCACCTGGGGGCTCCCTTAGAAGAGCCGGATAATGTATAAATCGCATTCGTACTGACTGCATCCTTCTCACACATGTTAAGCCAACACATGCACTTATTTGACTTAAGATATTTGCCAAGTTGGGTTGCCTGGCTCCTGTGTTTACACCTAGGTTCCCGATTGTTTCGGCTAGGGACTAAAGGGAGCACCTCGGCGATTGTTATGACCAGGTCATCCGGGACCGACTTAGACGGGTGAAGCTGAAAGCGAGCGTTCTGACAGAATACAATAAGTCGGCCTAAGGGAAGTTGTCGGTGTTTTGGGAACTAGGGTAACCGGACTTGCCTGCCTGCAGCCCACAGCGTGGCTCCATCAGCGGCCTGGTACAGCCCACCTTCAACCACGGCAAGTCAAGACCCTCGCAAGGGGCCAAGCCTCGTAAGCCGGACGACATCTCCTGAGGGAGCGGCCTCCTCAGGTGGCCTCCTAATGGAGCGGATATTTCTATGCAAGACCCAACCTCGTGAGGTTGGAATGACATCAGCCATGACGACCAAGGCCAGGCATGCGCCAGCAGGCACAGAGCGGCAGGTTTCCTCTTTGGTGCAAAGGAGGCAAGCGTAGGTGTGGAGTCCCAAGGAATTAGCCAAAGGTTGTCATTTGCGTGCAACGTGACCAGGACTGCTAGAACGGCAGGGTGAATGTCATCGCCAAGCCCACCACGATGTGACGATCAGAAGCTTTGCAGCGAAGACCACCTTTCATCAGGATCAGATGTACTTCTTGTCCCCTTTAAAATTTGGCCGTTGTGGGATCCATTCTCGCCTAAGTTTTGGAGGAAGAGGACCAAGGCCACTATAAATATAGCCTAGCCACCACCGTAGAAGGCATCGGGTGATCAACTCATCGAATCCCCAAGAGCTCATCACAAGAACAAGCTTCCTGAGGATGTTCTTCCACTTGTACTAGTACATCCTCAGCCCCCCGCGAGGCTAATCCACCACAAAGCAGGAGTAGGGTTTTACACCGCAAGGTGGTCCGAACCTGGGTAAATTGCCGTGTCTTTCTCTGTCATGTTCATCGAGCTAGGTCGTGAGAGCAGTGGATTGATCGGCTTGAAAGGTTGAGTTCTTCACACACGCCCCTGAGTTTGAACCTTTCTTGGGTCTGCGGAGCCCGGAATGCGACATTTGGCGCGCCAGGTAAGGGGAGTGTCGAAGCCTCTCTTCCGTTAGTTGTTTCGCCACCGCTCCGCTGTTCTCATGGCGGACGCTCGTCGATTTCATGCCGAGCACCGGGCAGCCCTCACCGTGCACGTCGCTCAGACGGTGTCCGCGGGCAACGGTGCTCCTCACCGCTCCTCGTCACCCATGACCAATGCTGCCACTGGCCCTGCAGCCCGCGAGCAGCAGGATTCGTTGCTGCCGCCATCCATGCGATGCGACGGTCGCACCGCCACTCCGTCGCTGACCCCGGCCGATGCTTTGTCCTCCCACGCCAGTCGCAGGCCGGCGACCGCACAGTCAGCGCTGCTCATGGTGCGTGAGCTTCTGCGCTACCGTCTGGACGACGACCTCTATGAGGATTGGCTGGACCGCATCGCCGAGCTCGTCAGCGCTGCTGGAGAGACTCTTGCGCTGTCCCATTTGCTGCCTCCCCCCACAGCCCCAGGCGGGCGACGTAACTCACGGCGCACCTCCTCCTCCTCTCTGGCAAGATGTCTTCCCCGAGCCAAGGCGCGAGGCCCCCCAGCGCGATCAGCCGCGCAGGGTGCCCGCACGTGATGAAGAAAGTTGTTGGGTCGTGCAGCGGCTCACGGAGAGGCACGTGCGCTCCCAGCTCGTCCTGCGCCCCCACGTTAAGACCGCGTGCAGCCCAAGGTGGTTGCGCGCGAGCTTCAAGACCTGGCTCCCCCTCCGAGGCAAGCCCCCGTGGCCACGGCGGGATGCCAAGCGTTCACTCCAGAGCTTCACTGTGTCGTCTGGCCTGGCAAATTCAAGCGGGATCTGCCTCCGCGCTACGATGGCACCCCCAACCTGTCCGAGTTCCTTCAGCTCTAGAGTTGAGCATCGAGGCAGCAAGTGGTGACGAGAAGGCCATGGCGAACTGGTTCCCCATGGCTCTCAAGGATGGCGTGCGCTCATGGCTCCTGAACCTCCCGGTGGGGTCGATCTCCTCCTGGGACAAGATGCAAGAGCACTTCATCTGGCAACTTCCAAGGCACCCGCAACCGTGCTCCTGCAGCTGGTGACCTGTGATGCATCAAGCAACAACCAGGAGAGACCTTGCACAAATACATCCAGTGCTTCACCAATGTTCGCCTCAAGATCCCCAAGGTGTCGGATGAGGCCATCATCTCAGCGTTCACTGATGGCGTCCGGGACATCAAGATGAAGGAGGAGCTTGCCATGCACGAGGACATGTGCTCAGCTCTAGAGATGTTCAATACGGCGACCAGGTGCGCGAAGGCAGAAGAAGGTCGTCTCTCACTCCTCGATCTCCTAGAAGCCGATCCTGAAGATAAGAAGGCTAAGGCGAAGGACGTGAAGCGCAAGGGCCCGGTGGTGCTCGCAACCGAGCCCGACATGAAGCGCGACTATGATCACCCTGAGTCCTCCAAAGGCAACTGCCCGTTCTATGTCTTCCACAACGTGCATAGCCACAACACCAATGACTGCCAAGAGCTCAGGGCTATCCGGCATGGGCACCTTGGCCGTCGCCTTGAGCGCAATGACCGTGGCTGCAGCCGTGAAGGAGGTCGCGGTGGAGGCCGCTGGGATGATTGTGGCCCCCGTCAGGGTTGGCGTGACCAGCCTTGTGAAGACAGCTGGCAGGACCAGCCTCGCGATGATCTGTGACGGGATCAACCTCGCGAGGACCATCCTCAAGGCAATGCTGGCCTCCCTCCGCTGCTGCCGCTGCCAAGAAGGAATGACGACCACCGCTAGGACGATGGGGTTGGGGGCTTCCAAGAGCCTCACACTATCGCCTGCATCCTGGGAGGTGCCCAGGCCCCTGCCTTCCATCGCATCTTCAAGTAGTTCGCTCGTGAGGTGAAAGCGGCCCTCCCCAAGTTCGAGGTGTCGCGTCTGCTCAAGTGGTCCAAGTACGCCATCACCTTTGACTCTTCGAACCAGCTCAAGTGCGCGGCCACTTCAGGCGCACTTCCCATGCTCTGCTCACCTACCATCAGCAATGTTCTCGTCACCAAGACACTCATCGATGGCGGCGCTGGGCTCAATTTCCTCTCCATCGAGACATTTGACAGACTCCAGGTGCCATATGACCAGCTTTAGCCCACCAAGCCATTCCCAGGAGTGACCAACAGCTCCACGCACCCCATTGGACAGATTCGTCTCACAGTCACCTTCGGCAAGCATAACATCTACTGCACCAAGCTCATTGATTTCGACGTCGCTCACATTCGCCTACCGTACAATGCCATCGTCGGGTACCCAACCCTCGCTAAGTTCCTGGCAGCAACGCACCACGGTTACAACGTCCTGAGCATGCTAGGAAGCGGCGGCATCATCACGGTCGCCTGCGATGAGAAAGATGCGGTGTGCTCCCTCTAGCGCGCCTACTAGGCCACGGCGGTCGAGAACTCAGATGGTGAGGGCGTCACCCTTCCCCCTGAGGTTGCCCCCAAGAAGAAGAAGCAACTCCTCCTCAGGGGCACTCAGGAGCCTAGCATGCCTGATGATCCTGACTCGGGCCCCTCGACCTCTGCTGGGGCACCTTTCCCTCTTGCATACGGAGGCACGCCCGATGCCCCCCTCAGGTTGGGCTTGGGGGCTCTTCTCTGGAAGGCCTCTGACTTGGCCAGCATCACAAGGAAGGCGTTCGGGCACCATGTGGAGGTGAGCTTCAACGCGCGCTTCCAGGAGCAAGGCACAGGGCGCAAGCCACCAAGTGCGCAGGAGTTCATCATCAGGGAAATTGAATATATTTAGGAGGCACGGGCCATGCGAGGCGAGAGACGACATGCGTCACTCAATGCAGTTGTTGCCTAGGATGCGGGCAGCAAGCTGCGCATCTGCGTCAACATTCTGGGCCTCAACAAGGCTGCTTCTCAGGAGCGCTTCTGGTTGTCCAGCGTCGGCCGGTGTGTAGGCCACCCCCACAGCTACGTCCGCTTGCCATTCGGCCTGCCGGGCATGGCTTCCTTGCTCCAGCAATGCATGTGTGGTGTCCTGGTGTCTCGTGAAGCCAGGCGCCATGCAGTCCTGATGGAGGAGGAGTCAGAGCCTCCTGGAGCCCCCCGCTGTCGGTGTCAAAACCGGCGGATCTCGGGTAGGGGGTCCCGAACTGTGCATCTAAGGCTAATGGTAACAGGAGGCGGGGGGACACGATGTTTACCCAGGTTCGGGCCCTCTCTATGGAGGTGATACCCTACTTCCTGCTTGATTGATCTTGATGATATGAGTATTACAAGAGTTGATCTACCACGAGATCGTAGAGGCTAAACCCTAGAAGCTAGCCTATGATTATGATTGTTCTTGTCCTACGGACTAAACCCTCCGGTTTATATAGACCCGGAGGGGGCTAGGGTTACACAGAGTCGGTTATAGAGAAGGAAATCTACATATCCGAATTGCCAAGCTTGCCTTCCACACAAAGGAGAGTCCCACCCGGACACAAGATGAAGTCTTCAATCTTGTATCTTCATAGTCCAATAGTCCGGCACAAGTACATAGTCCGGCTGTCCGAGTACCCCCTAATCCAGGACTCCCTCAGTAGCCCCTGAACCAGGCTTCAATGATGATGAGTCCGACGCGCAGATCATCTTCGGCATTGCAAGGCGGGTTCCTTCTCCGAATACTCCATAGAAGATCTTGAATACAAGGATCGTGTCCGGCTCTGCAAAACAATTTCCACATACCACCATAGAGAGCACAATATTCCACAAATCTAATCTGCTAACAACTTTTCATAGCGTGACATCACGCTGCGGCCCAGTCATAATTCGAACCGTTTTTCTCAACTTGTTGTTGCACGTCTTGCGAGGCGGTTTTATTGGCACGTCTTGTCGAAGTAGAGATTGTGTTCCCCTTATCACGGGATTCTCATCAATATGGGTGTGGGTAACCCCAACCGCGCCATCAACATGACGCTTGGGGACTAAGCGAGTTTACCGGGCAAGTGGGGAGGCGCAGGATCCCTACTGCCTTTATAAGGAGAAAAGGACTCCCCTTTTTCACCCACGCCATCTCCTTCCTCTGCTCATCCATTCTCTCTCACTCGAGCTCCAGCGCCCAAGCGTTCATCTTCTTCGCCCACAAAGGCCCTCTGAAAATGTCCGGATCCGGAGCAGGAGGCAAGTGGATGGCCTCTACCGTCCAGGAGAAGGATATCAAAAAGCTTCGGGAGGCCGGGTATCTGGCCAAGAAAATCAGCCATCGTCTCCTGACGGCGGGACAGATCGTCCGAACCCCGGAACCCCATGAGAGGGTTGGAAATATGCCCTAGAGGCAATAATAAAATGGTTATTATTGTATTTCCTTGTTCATGATAATTGTCTATTGTTCATGCTATAATTGTATTAACTGGAAACCATAATACATGTGTGAATACATAGACCACAACATGTCCCTAGTGAGCCTCTAGTTGACTAGCTCGTTGATCAATAGATGGTTATGGTTTCCTGACCATGGACATTGGATGTCATTGATAACGGGATCACATCATTAGGAGAATGATGTGATGGACAAGAACCAATCCTAAGCATAGCACAAGATCGTGTAGTTCGTTTGCTAAAGCTTTTCTAATGTCAAGTATCATTTCCTTAGACCATGAGATTGTGCAACTCCCGGATACCGTAGGAATGCTTTGGGTGTACCAAACGTCACAACGTAACTAGGTGGCTATAAAGGTGCACTACAGGTATCTCCGAAAGTGTCTGTTGGGTTGGCACGAATCGAGACTTGGATTTGTCACTCCGTATGATGGAGAGGTATCTCTGGGCCCACTCGGTATTGCATCATCATAATGAGCTCAATGTGACTAAGTAGTTAGTCACGGGATCATGCATTACAGAACGAGTAAAGTGACTTGTCAGTAACGAGATTGAACGAGGTATTGGGATACCGACGATCGAATCTCGGGCAAGTAACATACCGATAGACAAAGGGAATTGTATACGGGATTGACTGAATCCTCGACATCTTGGTTCATCCGATGAGATCATCATGGAACATGTGGGAGCCAATATGGGTATCCAGATCCCGCTATTGGTTATTGGCCGGAGAGGTGTCTCGGTCATGTCTGCATGGTTCCCGAACCCGTAGGGTCTACACACTTAAGGTTCAATGACGCTAGGGTTATAAAGGAAGTTTGTATGTGGTTATCGAATGTTGTTCGGAGTCCCGGATGAGATCTCGAACGTCACGAGGAGTTCCTGAATGGTCCGGAGGTAAAGATTTATATATGGGAAGTCCAGTTTCAGTCACCGGAATAGTTTCGGGGGTTATCAGTATTGTACCGGGACCACCGAAAGGTGTCCGGAGGTCCACCGGGTGGGGCCACCTGCCCCGGGGGGCTTGATGGGCTGAATAAGGGGGGGGACCAGCCCCTAGTGGGCTGGTGCGCCCCTCCCCAAGGGCCCAAGGCACCTAGGGTTGAAAACCCTAGGGGAGGGAGCGCCTCCACCTTGCTTGGGGGGCAAGTCTCCCCATCCTGGCCGCTGCCCCTCCCCTCTAGATGGGATCTGGAGGGGGGCGGCCCCCTCTCCCCTTCCCCTATATATAGTGGGGTTTTTGGGGCTGCCAAGAACATGAGTTTTCCTCTCTCCTGGCGCAGCCCTACCCCTCTCCCTCCTCATCTCTTGCAGTGCTTGGCGAAGCCCTGCTGGAGTGCCATTATCCTCCATCACCACCACGCCGTTGTGCTGCTGCTGGATGGAGTCTTCCCCAACCTCTCCCTCTCTCCTTGCTGGATCAAGGCACGGGAGACGTCACCGGGCTGCACGTGTGTTGAACGCGGAGGCACCGTGCTTTGGTTCTTAGATCGGATTCGGCTGCGATCCGAATCGCTTCGTGAACGACTCCACCGACCATGTTCTTGTAACACTTCCACATCACGATCTTCAAGGGTATGAAGATGCACTCCCCTCTCTCTCGTTGCTAGTCTCTCCATAGATTGATCTTGGTGATGCATAGAAAACTTTGAATTTCTGCTACGTTCCCCAACAGTGGCATCATGAGCTAGGTCTATTGCGTAGATTCTATGCACGAGTAGGACACAAGTAGTTGTGGGCGTTGGTTTTGTTCAATATGCTTACCGTTACTAGTCCTATCTTGTTTCGACGGTATTGTGGGATGAAGCGGCCCGGACCGACCTTACACGTACACTTACGTGAGACAGGTTCCACCGACTGACATCCACTTGTTGCATAAGGTGGCTAGCAGGTGCCAGTCTCTCCCACTTTAGTCGGGCCGGATTCGATGAAAAGGGTCCTTATGAAGGGTAAATAGCAATTGTCATATCACCATTGTAGCTTTGCGTAGGTAAGACACGTTCTTGCTAGAAACCCGTAGCAGCCACGTAAAACATGCAACAACAATTAGAGGACGTCTAACTTGTTTTTGCAGGGTATGCTATGTGATGTGATATGGCCCAAAAGAATGTGATGAATGATATATGTGATGTATGAGATTGATCATGTTCTTGTAATAGTAATCACGACTTGCATGTCGATGAGTATGACAGCCGGCAGGAGCCATAGGAGTTGTCTTAATTTATTGTATGACCTGCGTGTCATTGAATAATGCCATGTAATTACTTTACTTTATTGCTAAATCGTTAGCCATAGTAGTAGAAGTAATAGTTGGCGAGACAACTTCATGAAGACACGATGATGGAGATCATGATGATGGAGATCATGGTGTCATGCCGGTGACAAAGGTGATCATGCCGTGCCTCAAGATGGAGATCAAAGGCGCAAGATGATATTGGCCATATCATGTCACTTTATGATTTGCATGTGATGTTTGTCATGTTTGCATCTTATTTTCTTAGAACGACGGTAGCATAAGTAAGATGATCCCTCATAAAATTTCAAGAAAGTGTTCCCCCTAACTGTGCACCGTTGCAAAAGTTCATTGTTTTGAAGCACCATGTGATGATCGGGTGTGATAGATTCTAACATTCACATACAACAGGTGTAAGCCAAATTTACACATGCGAAACACTTAGGTTGACTTGACGAGCCTAGCATGTACAGACATGGCCTCGGAACACAAGAGACCGAAAGGTCGAACATGAGTCGTATAGTAGATGCGATCAACATGAAGATGTTCACCGAGGATGACTAGTCCGTCTCACGTGATGATCGGACACGGCCTAGTTGATTCGGATCATGTATCACTTAGATGACTAGAGGGATGTCTATCTGAGTGGGATTTCTAATTTGATTAGATGAACTTAATTATCATGAACATAGTCAAAAGGTCTTTGCAAATTATGTCGTAAGCTCACGCTTTAGTTCTACTGTTTTAGATATGTTCCTAGAGAAAATTTTGTTGAAAGTTCATAGTAGCAATTATGCGGACTAGGTCCGTAAACTGAGGATTGTCCTCATTGCTGCACAGAAGGCTTATGTCCTTAATGCACCACTCGGTGTCCTGAACCTCGAACGTCGTCTGTGGATGTTTCGAACATCTGACATACACATTTTGATGACTACGTAATAGTTCAGTAATGTTAAATGGTTTAGAATTCAGGCACCGAAGACGATTTTTGAAACGTCGCGGAACATATGAGATGGTCCAAGGGCTGAAATTGGGATTTCAGGCTAGTGCCCACGTCAAGAGGTATGAGACCTCTGACGAGTCTCTTAGCCTACAAACTAAGGGAGAAAATCTCAATCGTTGAGCATGTGCTCAGATTGTCTAAGTACTACAATCACTTGAATCGAGTGGGAGTTAATCTTCCAGATGAGATAGTGATGTTTCTCCAAAGTCACTGCCACCAAGCTACTAGAGCTTCGTGATGAACTATAACATATCAGGGATAGATATTATGATCCTTGAGCTATTCGCGACGTTTGACGCCGCGAAAGTAGAAATTAAGTAGGAGCATCAATTGTTGATGGTTAGTAAAACCACTAGTTTCAAGAAGGGCAAGGGCAAGAAGGGATACTTCATGAAACGACAAATCAGTTGCTGCTCTAGTGAAGAAACCCAAGGTTGAACCCAAACCCGAGACTAAGTGCTTGTAATCAGGGAACAGTCACTGAAGCGGAACTACCCTAGATACTTGGTAGATGAGAAGGCTGGCAAGGTTGACAGAAGTATGTATTGGACATACATTATATTAAATGTGTGCTTTACTAGTACTCCTAGTAGCACCAGGGTATTAAGATACCGGTTCGGTTGCTAAGTGTTAGTAACTCGAAATAAAAGAGCTACAGAATAAACGGAGACTAGCTAAAGGTGAGATGACGATGTGTGTTGGAAGTAATTCCAATGTTGATGTTATCAAACATCGCACGCTCCCTCTACCATCGGGATTGGTGTTAAACCTAAATAATTGTTATTTGGTGTTTGCATTGAGCATAGACATGATTGGATTATGTTTATCACAATACGGTTATTCATTTAAGGAGAATAATGGTTACTCTATTTATTTGAATAATGCCTTCAATGGTCTTGCACCTAAAATGAATGGTTTATTGAATCTCGATCGTAGTGATACACATGTTCATGCCAAAAGATATAAGATAGTAATGATAGTACCACCAACTTGTGGCACTGCCATTTGAGTCATATTGGTATAAAATGCATGAAGAAGCTCCATGTTGATGGATCTTTGGACTCACTCGTTTTTGAAAAGATTGAGACATGTGAACCATGTCTATTGATATATATGCATGAAGAAACTCCATACAGATGGATCGTTTGGACTCACTTGATTTTGAATCACTTGAGACATGCAAATCATACCACATGGGAAAGATGACTGAAAGGCCTCATTTTCAATGAGATGGAACAAGAAAGCAACTTGTTGGAAGTAATACATTTTGATGTGTGCAGTCCAATGAGTGTGGAGGCACGTAGTGGATATTGTTATGTTCTTACTTCACAGATGATTTGAGTAGATGCTAATTATATTTACTTGATGAAACACAAGTCTGAATTATTGAAAGGTTCAAGTAATTTCAGAGTGAAGTTGAAGATCGTCGTGACAAGAGGATAAAATGTCTATGATATGGTCATAGAGATGAATATCTGAGTTACGAGTTTGGCACACAATTAAGACATTGTGGAAATTGTTTCACAACTAATACCGCCTGGAACACCATAGTGTGATGGTGTGTCCGAACATCATAACTGCACCCTATTGGATATGGTGCATACCATGATGTCTCTTATCGAATTATCACTATTGTTTATGGGTTAGGCATTAGAGACAACCGCATTCACTTTAAATAGGGTACCACGCAATTCTGTTAAGACGACACCGTATGAACTGTGGTTTAGAGAAACCTAAGTTGTCGTTTCTTAAAAGTTTGGGGTTGCGACGCTTATGTGAAAAAGTTTCAGGCTGATAAGCTCGAACCCAAAGCGGATAAATGCATCTTCATAGGACACCCAAAAACAGTTGGGTATACCTCATGTCTCAGTTCCGGAAGCAAAAGGGATTGTTTCTAGAATCGGGTCCTTTCTCGAGGAAAAGTTTCTCTCGAAAGAATTGAGTGGGAGGATGGTGGAGACTTGATGAGGTTATTGAACCGTCACTTCAACTAGTGTGTAGCAGGGCACAGGAAGTTGTTCCTGTGGCGCCTACACCAATTGAAGTGGAAGCTGATGATATTGATCATGAAACTTCGGATCAAGTCACTACCAAAACTCGTAGGTTGACAAGGATACGTACTACTTCAGAGTGGTATGTAATCCTGTCTTGGAAGTCATGTTGCTAGACAACAATGAACCTACGAGCTGTGGAGAAGCGATGGTGGGCCCGGATTCCAACAAATGGCTCGAGGCCATAAAATCCGAGAGAGGATCCATGTATAAAACAAAGTGTAGACTTTGGAAGAACTACTTGATGGTCATAAGGCTGTTGGGTACAGATGGATTTTAAAAGGGAAGACGGACAATGATGGTAAGTGTCACCATTAAGAAAGCTTGACTTGTCGCTAAGATGTTTTTCGACAAGTTCAAGGAGTTGACTACGATGAAACTTTCTCACTTGTAGCGATGCTAAGAGTCTGTTGAAATTATATTAGCAGTTCCTGCATTGTTTATGAAATCTTGCAGATAGGATGTCAAAACATTGTTTCCTCAATGATTTTCTTGAGGAAAGGTTGTATGTGATACAACCAAAAGGTTTTGTCAATCCTAAAAGATGCTAACAAGTATGCAAAGCTCCAGCAATCCTTCTAAGGACTGGAGTAAGCATCTCGGAGTTGGAATATACGCTTTGATGAGATGATCAAAGATTTTGGGTTTATACGAAGTTTATGAGAAACTTGTATTTCCAAAGAAGTGAGTGGGAGCACTATGGCATTTCTGATGAGTATATGTTGTTGACATATTGTTGATCGGAAATGATGTAGAATTTTTGGAAAGCATATAGGGTTATTTGAAAAGTGTTTTTCAATGGAAAACCTGGATTAAGCTACTTGAACATTGAGCATCAAGATCTATAAGGATAGATCAAAATTGCTTGACAGTACTTTCAAATGAGTATGCACCATGACAAGATTTTGAAGGAGTTCAAAATAGATCAGCAAAGAAGGAGTTCTTGGTTGTGTTATAAGGTGTGAGTATTGAGTAAGACTAAAGACCTAACCACGGCAGAAGAGAGAGAAAGGACGAAGGTCGTCCCCTATGCTTTCGACGTAGGCTCCACAGTATGCTATGCTGTGTACCGCACCTAAAGTGTGCCTTGCCATGAGTCAGTCAAGGGGTACAAGTGTGATCCAGGAATGGACCACAGCACAGCAGTCAAGGTTATCCTTAGTAACTAGTGGAGTGAGGAATTTTCTCGATAATGGAGGTGGTAAAAGAGTTCGTCCTAAAGGGTTACGTCGATGCAAACTTTGACACTAATCCGGATTATTCTGAGTAGTAAACCGGATTTGTATAGTAGAACAGTTATTTGGAATAGCTCCAAATAGAGTGTGGTAGCTGCATCTAGGAGATGACATAGAGATTTGTAAAGCACACACGGATCTGAAAGATTCAGACCCATTGACTAATAACCTCTCTCACAAGCGAGATATGATCAAACCCCATGGGTATTGATTCATTACAATCACATAGTGATGTGAACTAGATTATTGACTCTAGTGCAAGTGGGAGACTGTTGGAAATATGCCCTAGAGGAAATAATAAAATGGTTATTATTGTATTTCCTTGTTCATGATAATTGTCTATTGTTCATGCTATAATTGTATTAACTGGAAACTGTAATACATGTGTGAATACATAGACCACAACATGTCCCTAGTGAGCCTCTAGTTGACTAGCTCATTGATCAATAGATGGTTATGGTTTCCTGACCATGGACATTGGATGTCATTGATAACGGGATCACGTCATGAGGAGAATGATGTGATGGACAAGACCCAATCCTAAGCATAGCACAAGATCGTGTAGTTTGTTTGCTAAAGCTTTTCTAATGTCAAGTATCATTTCCTTAGACCATGAGATTGTGCAACTCCCGGATACCGTAGGAATGCTTTGGGTGTACCAAACGTCACAACGTAACTGGGTGGCTATAAAGGTGCACTGCAGGTATCTCCGAAAGTGTCTGTTGGGTTGGCACGAATCGAGACTGGGATTTGTCACTCCGTATGACGGAGAGGTATCTCTGGGCCCACTCGGTATTGCATCATCATAATGAGCTCAATGTGACTAAGTAGTTAGTCACGAGATCATGCATTACGGAACGAGTAAAGTGACTTGTCGGTAACGAGATTGAACGAGGTATTGGGATACCGATGATCGAATCTCGGGCAAGTAACATACCGATAGACAAAGGGAATTGTATACGGGATTGACTGAATCCTCGACATCGTGGTTCATCCGATGAGATCATCGTGGAACATGTGGGGGCCAATATGGGTATCCAGATCCCGCTATTGGTTATTGGCCGGAGAGGTGTCTCGGTCAAGTCTGCATGGTTCCCGAACCCGTAGGGTCTACACACTTAAGGTTTGATGACGCTAGGGTTATAAAGGAAGTTTGTATGTGGTTACCGAATGTTGTTCGGAGTCCCGGATGAGATCCCGGACGTCAGAGGAGTTCCCGAATGGTCCGGAGGTAAAGATTTATATATGGGAAGTCCAGTTTTAGTCACCGGAATAGTTTCGGGGGTTATTGGTATTGTACCGGGACCACCAAAAGGTGTCCGGAGGTCCACCGGGTGGGGCCACCTGCCCCGGGGGGCTTGATGAGCTGAATAAGTGGGGGAACCAGCCCCTAGTAGGCTGGTGCGCCCCTACCCAAGGGCCCAAGGCGCCTAGGGTTGAAAACCCTAGGGGAGGGGGCGCCTCCACCTTGCTTGGGGGGCAAGTCTCCCCCTCCTGGCCGCCGCCCCTCCCCTCTAGATGGGATCTGGAGGGGGCTGACCCCCTCTCCCCTTCCCCTATATATAGTGCGGTTTTTGGGGCTGCCAAGAACATGAGTTTTCCTCTCTCCTGGCGCAGCCCTACCCCTCTCCCTCCTCATCTCTCGCAGTGCTTGGCGAAGCCCTGCTGGAGTGCCATGCTCCTCCATCACCACCACGCCTTTGTGCTGCTGCTGGACGGAGTCTTCCCCAACCTATCCCTCTCTCCTTGCTGGATCAAGGCACGGGAGACGTCACCGGGCTGCACGTGTATTGAACGCGAAGGCACTATTCTTCGGTGCTTAGATCGGATTCGGCTGCGATCTGAATCGCTTCGTGAACGACTCCACCGACCACGTTCTTGTAACGCTTACGCACCGCGATATTCAAGGGTATGAAGATGCACTCCCCACTCTCTCGTTGCTAGTCTCTCCATAGATTGATCTTGGTGATGCGTAGAAAATTTTGAATTTCTGCTACATTCCCCAACATATTCCTCCCTCACTTTGTCCATGGGCTAGGGTTTCCCCTCCACCCATTCATTCGCGGCATCATGTATTACTACGGGATCGATTTTCATGATCTATCCCCAAATTCCTTCCTCAACATCTCGACATTCATCGTCGTGTGCGAGGCCTTTCTCCGCATCTCGCCACACTTCGGCTTATGGCTGAAGAATTTTAATGTGAAGCCCAAGGTAGTGAGCGGCGAGCACGCCGAGTGTGGAGGTGCCATGGTGAGCATGATGCTCAATGTCACATGGCCATCAGGTACTTTCAATGATTCTGTCAAAGGGTGGCAACAGCAGTGGTTCTACGTCACTGAGCTGCACCGCACGAAATGGGCTGCAGCTCCCGAATTCCGATCCGGAGCTCCCCTGCGGCTTACGTCCTGGCCCGAGAAGGGCCTGAACTGGTCTTCACCCGACGAGTTATCGGTGCTCCATACGCGTGTCAAGGATATGGAAGATAAGAATATCAAACTCATCAATATAGTCCAGGTTGTGTTAGTTCGCTGGATTCTTCCTTGTCAACACAGGGCCTACAATTTATGGGAATTCGACCTGGCCAAGCACCATACCCTGCTAGAGTTCTTTGGCTCATCGCATAAAGACATCTAGAAGGTGCTCTTTAAGTCCGGCAAATCGTGGCCGGACTCAGCCGAGGACCACGGGTATCAACTGTCCCGTCCTGCAAGTTCGGTAAGTCATTGTATGTTGAAAAGTCATACGTTTTATTTGCATAATCCAAGGAAAATGCTTAATGTGTTTTTCCACAACTCTCCTAGGGCTGGACGAAGAAGGCTGGGTGGATCTACTGTCCTGCCCCACTGCCAGAAGAACCGGCTGGCCCACTTCTGACGAAGATGCTGGTCCCGGTGCCTTACAAGGTGCCGAAGAAGAAGACCGAGAAGGAGGCCAAAGAGACTAGGAGCGGCCTTCGTCGCTGCGGCACTTCGGACACAATACCCGAAGACTCCGATGCCCAATCTTCTTACAGAGAGGACGGGGAAGAGGAGGAAAACCAATCCCCTGCGAGGGGGAGAAAGAAAAGGACGGCCTCCACATCCTTGGAGGTCGAGTCACCTAAGAAGGGAAAAACTCCCCTTCCGGAGGAGTCCACCGCCGCTACCGACAGCAGCCCGGAGTGGGATCCCAGGGCCCAGCCCCTGGTGAACTCGTGAGCATATAAAATCCGAACACGTTTGCGCATCCAGACTCACTATGGCATGATGTTTTAATGACCGAGCCATACTTTTTTGCAGTCCGGTGAGGTCCCGCACCGAACAATCCTCATTGGAGGATTTACTGGGCTCGGATGCTATGGACAGCGGGACACCCCCGAAGGCCCCTTCCCCAAAACACGTGAATGACACCGAGGTATCGTCCCAAAGGGACCCAGGCCAAGGAGGGGGGAGAAGATCATCAAGGTGGCGCCAGGAGGTCAAACTTCAGGGGCCGGACACACGGGGGAAAAGGCTCCCATGGACGTCGACGGCGGGGGCTATCTCGAATTCGGCCCCCAGCCGACACAATTCCGGAGACCGATACGGCTCCAGAATCAGGCAGGCAGCCTCCCTCAGCTGGAGGGGGTGCGCCTGTTCCACCGGCAACCTCTGTCCAACCAGAGGTGTCAGATACTTTATCGGCGGCACTGAAGAGCGCCTCCATCATTGAAGAACACCGTGCCATTATGGGTGCGGTGATTGAGAGGATTCAGTCCACTGAGAGTGGACTGAATGAAGCCTGCTTCAGCCTTATAACGGGCTTTGAGGTATGTTTTGTGAGGTTTCGAAGAGTGTCATAGTATAGGTAGTAGCCCCTAATACACTGCTCGGTGAAAGAAAGAATCAGACAGAGGATCAAATATATGTCCGCAGGATACTCACTTTATGGCATCTCTCCCTCTTTTTTATAAGCAGACGTCTGTAGCGACTGCCGCCTCTCATCCTGCGGAAGTCTCTGGACTGGTGCAGAGTCTAGAGCGGGCCGAAGAAGAACTCGGCCGAGTGAAGAAGCAGTTGGAGGATAACCAAGGTATGCAAAAACCTTGTTTGTATTCAGCGCGAATGAATGAGTTAGTATGATGAAAAATACTTTTATTATGTGATCTAGGGGCGACGGCCGAAATTGAGGCTCTTAAGAAGGTTGTGTCCGAAGCCGAGAAGAAGGCGGCTGCAGAGCAGGCTCTTTGCGAAAAGCACGAGGCCAGGGTTATTGAAGCTAAGCAAGAGCTCCAAGAGGCCATGAAGAAATGCGAGACCTTGGAGCAGAGTGTAATGGAGAAAGAATCCGAACTCTCCCAAGCACGTCAAGCCACATGTGATGCCCGGGGGGAAGCCTAAGGTGCCCTGCAGGAAATCTAGGAGGCGAGGAAGATCACGGCGGGTAAGGCTTTTTCTATGCAAAGCAGGTATTTGAAGGAAGAAAATCTCGTTTGTTAATTTGAATTCGGATTTCTCCAGGGGTATTTGCAGAGCTACCACGCAACATTTCTGATGCCGCCCAATTCTATCGAGCTGAAGAAAGGAGCACTGCGGAGAAGCTCTTCTGGTCGCAGAATCTGGCGTCAGTGTATCCAGTGCCCTTTGCCGATCAGCTGAAGCAGCTAATCGAACTGCATAAGGCGGCCGAACTAGCCATGAAGGATTTAATTATCCGGCTATGGCCTACCGAGCCGATTCCCAGTAGTTACTTCGGGCTCGTAAAGCGGCTTGTGAGTGCCTGCCCTCGACTTGAAGTCATCAAGCGGTCGGTCTGTATGGAGGGTGCACGAATGGCCTTCGCCCGCGCGAAGGTGCACTGGGCGAAGATGGATGCTGAAAAGCTGATGACCGAAGTACCGCCGGAGGGGAAGGAGCACCGCAAGCCCGAGTTATATTATGATAGTGTCGTGAAGGGATCCCGCCTTGTGGCGGAGCAATGCGTCAAGGACATTATATTCCCATGAATACAGTCATGTTGTGCTTTGTAATGTGAAACAAGGTCATTTCTATTATTTATTGCCTGTTATTTGAAAGTTTTTCCTCCTGTGCAGCCGTTTTATATAATAATCCTGAGAGTTGGCCAGTCGTCGGCTTCTGCCCCCATGTAGGAAGTACGGGGGTATTCGGGATAAACCTGACCACTCTTTACCCTAGTTTTGGGTCCTTGAAGGAGGTGTTCAGCACAGCGAACTAGGCAATCAGACTATAAGGCTTTATCACTTTCACTTAGACATAGGAGTTTGACAAAAGAAAGGTAGGCGCAGTCCCTGGTGCTCGGAAGACCGCGGTAGGGGCTCTATAAGCACCTGATCGAAAGAAAAGCCGATCTGTTGCACGCTGCATTAGTTATCGCATAATGCAGAAGAAATCCTTAAAGATTTTGCAACCTCTTGAACAGTTGACCAGCTCTCGCCGTATCATGACAATCAGTTTTCAGCTTTCTCTACTGAGGTGCTCGTCCGAAAGAACTGGGACACAATCGCAGTAGTTCTCCCTTTACTACCCTAGCCGATATAGCGGAACGTAGGGTAGCAAGCACAGGAGCCGGGCAACCCAACTATTGACCCAATACATGATTCGAAGCTCATGCATATAATGCTATAAGTTTGGGGAGCCGAACGACCGTGAGGGTGTTCGGACTTTATTGCCGTATTATGGGTACAACGAGGCCCCTGGCATATTAAGGCATATCGTAGTGTACGGATGCCATTTGAAAAAGGATATCAATAAGAAAGAGCAGCAAGTAAGCGTCATATAAAGCCACATATTGTAATTGAATAATACGTCGATGCGTACGAGTACAAGTAGTGTCATAAAAAGAAATATGACTTCAGAACCTGCTGTGACCGGGGGAGGGAAGCCATGTGTGGATCCGGGTAATAATCGGATGGTCATCGAGGGGAATATCTAATGATTCATGTACGCAATTGAGCTATTTCCTTCCTTGGTATGTTCGTCCCCTCGTAGGTCTGGTCGCCAGTGATGGCCTACACAAAAGTGGACCTGCAAAGAAAGTGCAAAAATATGTTTGTGTGCCACGGAGCGGTTAAACCGTATGTGTGCTCTAGCATGGCATTGTCTCCGCCTACCGCCGGAGTGATTAACTGGGTTATCCTGCCGCATAGTAGTTCAGACTCTTTTGACTGTGTCCGGGAGTCTGGCTGTTGAATCAAGGTTAGATTGAAAAATGCCAGTCTGCACTTCTACTGCTAAGGCGGCGGTATACTCTTCGGTGCGGAGGGAGCGTTTGGCCTTGCCATTAACTGTTATGACGCCGCGCGGGCCGGGCATCTTGAGCTTAAGGTATGCGTAATGTGGCATCGCGTTGAATCGAGCAAACGCGGTTCATCCGAGCAGTGCATGATAGTTGCTGCGAAAGGGGGCGATGTCGAAGATTAACTCTTTGGTACGGTAATTGTTTGGTGGTCCAAAGACTACCTCCAGAGTGATGGAGCCTGTACAACAGACCTCCACACCTGGTATAACTCCCTTAAAGGTGGTTTTAGTGGGTTTGATCATTGAAGGATTGATACCCATCTTATGCACTGTGTCCTGATATAGCAGGTTCAGGCTGCTGCCTCCCTCCATAAGGACTCATGTGAGGTGGAATCCGTCAATTATTGGGTCCAGGACTAGTATGGCCGAATTGCCTTGACTGGTATTGGCCGGGCAATCCGTACGGTCAAAGGTGATTGGGCCGGATGACCATAGGTTATATTTTGGGGCTACTGGCTCCATTGCGTTGCCATCCCTAAGAGTGCACATCCGGTCCCGCTTGGGAATATGGGTGGCGTTTATCATGTTCACCGTTTTGATTTGCGGGGGAAATTTCTTTTGTCCTCCTGTGTTCGGTGGCCGGGGCTCCTCGTCGTCGTCATTGCTTTGCGACCCCTTCTCCTTGTTTTCGGCACCTGACCTGCCGGCTTGTTTAAAGACCCAGCATTCTCTGTTGGTATGATTGGCTGGTGTTCTTGGGGTGCCGTGAATTTGGCATGAACGGTCGAGTATACGGTCCAGACTGGACATGCCCGGACTGTTTCTTTTGAATTGTTTCTTCCTTTGACCGGTATTAGAGCCGCTGAATCCGGCATTGACGGTCATGTCTTTGGCTTTGTCGCCATTGTTTCGATGCTTGTGTTTGCTGCATCGGGGCTTGCCGTTGTTATCTCCTGGTTCAGAAGTCCCAGGCTTTCTTGATGTGCTGTTGCTGCGAGCCAGCCAGCTATCCTCGCCCGCACAAAAGCGGGTCATGAGTGTCGTGAGGGCTGCCATGGACTTTGGCTTCTCTTGGCCGAGGTGTCGGGCAAGCCACTCGTCATGGATGTTATGCTTAAAGGCTGCTAGGGCTTCGGCATCCGGACAGTCGACAATTTGGTTCTTTTTAGTTAGGAACCGAGTCTAGAATTTCCTGGCGGACTCTCCGGGCTGTTGGGTTATGTGACTTAAATCATCAGCATCCGGTGGTCACACATAAGTGCCCTGGAAGTTATCCAGGAATGCGTCTTCCAGGTTCTCCCAACTTCCAATGGAGTTTGCCGGCAAACTATTCAGCCAATGCCGAGCCGGTCCCTTGAGTTTTAGTGGGAGGTACTTGATGGCATGTAGATCATCCCCGCAGGCCATGTGAATGTGGAGAAGGAAATCTTCTATCCATACCGCGGGGTCTGTAGTCCCATCGTAGGGCTCGATATTCACGGGCTTAAACCCTTATGGGAATTCATGCTCCATTACTTCGTCAGTGAAGCATAGGGGGTGTGCGGCGTCTCTATGGCGGGCTACATCACGACACAGTTCAACTGAGTCTGGTCTGTTGTATTCAGCCCGGCCGGATTTGTATTTAGTATATCCGACGTGGCGGTCATCGTCACGCGTTGGGGCGCGCCCCCGTGATCCGTAGATCGATCTTGACTGTCCTGCTTTGTTTTCGAATTCGACTCGCAGGTCATGTGTGTAGCCCCGTGCCTTCGTGTTTTTGTTTGTTTGGTGACGGGGTGCGGGATGGTGTTCGGGCTGATACGCCGCTTTGTCTCGGCCACGGGGTGGACGGTCAGCCGCATCCTGCGCTGGTAGTGTAGGCTCTAGCGCATCCTCCTCGAATTGAGGTAGCAACCCGCGCTTTGGGTAACTTTTGGCTGGGCGCTCGAGTCTGTATTCCTCGGCTGACAGGACCTCGGTCCATCTATCAGTTAGTAGATCTTGATTAGCTTGAAGCTGCTGCTGCTTTTTCTTCAGGCTTGGCTATAAGCCGGTGCTTGAAGTGCTCCTGTTCGACGGGATCCTCAGGCATGATAAATTCTTTGTCGCCGAGGCTCACCTCGTCTTCAGAGAGGGGCATGTAATTGTCATCCTCCGAATCTCCATCCATTGCCTGTTCATCAGGGCTAGCTTGCCCATCCTCCCGTCCGGCTTGTTCGAAGCTTGGCTGGGCGGGATTGTTTTCGTCTTCGGCATCATCCGGAGTGTTATTGTCTCTTGTGCCGGTATCGCTATTTCTGCTATGACGGGGCTTAGAGCGATGCCACTGACGCCGGCGCTTAGATTGCTTCTCAAGGGGATTATCCTCCGTTGCCTCATCGCCACTGCTTTATTTTGGTGTCTACAGACGGTCTATTCTGCTAATATTAGTAGAATAACTATTCTGCACACCATTTCGGCACTACACGCTCAACAGAAGCGCACTGCATCATTTTGACGACGAGCACTGCAATAGAGACTAGTACTAGTGAACTTCTTGTCGGAAAAAATTGCACGCGTTATTTTTTCGGTACTGTTTTTGCTCTAATTTTTTAATCATTTATCGGAACGAGGCGTATAATATACCGTTGAAAAGCTATGGATTAGGCGCAACTTCTCTATGTTGAACACTTTTTGAGATTCCTCGCGGTTTAAGAGCAGTTTCAAAAACGGCGCGGCAGATGACGAGTGGCAGCGAACGTATTTTCATGATTTTTTCTAAACCACTCATTGGAATAAAGAAAATGATACACTGTTGTAAAGATATCGTCAAGGCGCATCTTTTTCATATCTATTATGTTTTCTAATTCATTACGGTTTAAGAGCAGTTTCAAATTTACTAAATCGCGGAATTACGCTTTTTTGAAATTTTTGCAATTTTCGATACTGTTTTTGCTCTAGTTTTTGAACCGTTTGTCGAAACGAGGCGTGTAATACGTTGTTGGAAAGCTATGGACAAGGCGCAACTTTCATATGTAGAAATGGTTTTGAGATTCCTTACGGTTTTTAGTTAATTTTGAAAATCGTACGGCTGACTACGAGAGGCAGCGGCCGTTTTTTGAGAAATTTTTGCAAACCGCTGGTCGAAATGATTCAAATTGTACGCTGTTGAAAAGATATCATCGAGACACAACTTTTTCATGTAGAACGCTCCCTCTAATTCCTTACGGTTTAAGAGCAATTTTAAAATTACGGAAGTGCGGACACTGTTTTTTTTTGCGACACCCAAATCAGCGAGTGTACGTCATCCGACAGAAAACCGCACTACATCGGACGAAAAACCGCACTGCATCAGACAGGCAAGAGAACTTCATAATTTCTTTTGTCGAACGTAAATTTTTCAGAAACGAGAAAGTAGAGTGCACTTCACATCAGGTGTAAATGAACCGCAACACTACCAAAAAGTGAACCGCATTACTTTTTTTCGCTTCCATAACAATATTTTTGCACTTACGGGATGAACATCACACGGCTGATCGCACTGCTTCAGACAGAAAACCGCACTGCATTAGACGGTCAAGCAAACTTCATGATTTTTTTGTCGGGAGAAAACTTTCTCACACGAGTTTTTGTGAGTTTTTTTCAACATTTTTTTATGAACAAGAGTGGACCGCAGAGACGAGGGCAAGTGAACCACGACATATATCAAAGTGAACGGCATTACTATCTTGTTGTTTCGCTAAATTTTGCGCACTTTCATGTCAGGCCCAAGTGAACAGCATCACTCTCAAAAATGAACCACGTCCGAAAGACCAAACGCACTGCAGGTGTTGCATTGATATAGTGAACCACAAAAGAGCTTTATAGTGAACCATGTGAGAGAACAAAGTGAGCTTCAAAACATATGTATCCATTCATTATTTTTATACAGCCACACATACATACAAAATCAACACTGTCACCAGCCGAAACACAATTGAGGACTAGTCGAGCTGCACTAGATCACACCCCAGCGGCGTACTGCACTTGCAAAGTAGACCATGCCACTGAAACTTCATATTCGAAATAAAATAGACTACTTGTGCCTGGCGAGATGAAACTTTTTTCTATACAAATAAAAGAAAGAAAGAAAATGCCGCCCGCACCACCGAACTTTGCTGCAATTAACTGAATGTCCACGTGCACCGTGCTGCATGGTGTGCCGCTGCATATCATCTTTGCACCTTGTCGCCCTCCTCATGCCTGGCATACCACACATGAGATCAAATTTGCAGAGACAAGACAAATGAACTACATTAAAACTTATCTCAAACAAGTTAACTCCTGACTGAAATAGGACTGATCGAGATGACTGAGTAAACTGCATGTTTTCACATGTGCTCTGTACTGCACATGATGAGAGGACCATGGTGGAAGCGGCGAACTTCATGTCAGGCAACGGCCATTGGGCAAAGGGCACTCCGCCGTGACCAGCCAAAGTGCATCAGGAGCACATCTGCACTGGTCACTAGGGTGCAATTTGTTTCTGTTTTTTTATGTTTCTCCCCTCTCCTGCAAAAAACTGTAAATTGAACTGGAAGAACATCAATTTACGTTTGCAGTGCACTCAATATTTTCTTTAAGAAGTGAAAAGAGTGAACAAGAACAGGAGCATCACCGCTAAGTGCACTGCACGCGCGCCCGCCGGAGGACAGCGGCGCACACCGAATCGAAATGCAGGACATGACCTGAGAGATGAGGGAAGGGATGCACCAGGGGCCGAGGGGCATCCATGGCGAGCACAGGTAAACACTTGGTGGCCAAGGTGCCACAGGGTCGTCGACGGGGGAACGCTGGTCGAGCGTGGGCCACAGGCTCACGCTCCTTTCGAGGTGGATTGCAGAGTGGAGGTCGTCGGAGAGGACCGCGGACTGGCCGGAATCCAGAGTAGAAGGTCGGCCGGCTGGCATGGGATCCATGGGTCCGTGGCCGGGGTCACCGGATCCAGCAGTGTGGATCGGGGGCGGCGCGCCATGGAGGCACTTGCGCCAGCTTGGTGCGGGAGAGGGGCCCCGGCGATGTGGCGGTGGTGGCGGAAGGAGGAGGGGATGCCGGAGGTGGAGGTGATGCTCGATTTGGAGATGGGGAGAAGGTGGGGGAAGGCTGGAGATGTGGCGGATGGGGGTAGGGCAGCGCTCGAGCGGCAAGGGCGTGGTAGCTCGGATCCATCAGCGGGAGTCCACACCCGGCGCTGGCGGATCTAGGACGCGGTGTCCGAAAGCTGTGGGCGGCGAGCGGCGTCGGGCCGGGAATCAGCGTCGGTGGGGCAGAGGTGGTTGTGGGCGGCGCTCTAGTAGGTGGTGGCCGGGCGGCGCGATGGATGCGGGACGGCGTCGGGGAGGACGCCGTGCGGCCGGTGAGATGAAGGTGACGCCAGTGGGGAAGTAGTGGGGCGTGGCTCCTTGGAGGAAGGAGGAGGAGGGCGGGGGGTCGCGGGGTCTCCGGCCCATCCCATCAGGGCGGCGCAAGAGGAGGCTGGCGGGGCGCGGCGCTGGATGGAGGCTGGGCGGTGGATCGTGGATTCGTGGGGTTGTGGGGGTCGTGGCCATGGAAGAAGATGGGGGTGGAGCGGGGTTTGACTAGTGGAACAGGTGGGGTAGGCATGCAGCTCAGTCCGTCTGTCATGGGATGCGGCGTCGGTGTTAGCAGAATAAGCGATTCGGTGTGCAGAATAAGGTCTTAAGGGGTGTTATGATGAGGTGGCTGTCCAGCGCCCTGTGGGCAGTGGTTCCTGTTCTTCTCCAGCATCGTCGTCCATACTGTCGATGTCTTCGGAGTCGAAATCAAGCATGTCGGTTAAGTTGTCAATAGTGGCTATTAAGTGGGTGGTGGGTGGGGAACGAATTTCTTCGTCGTCCGCTTCCCACTCAAGCCGAACATAGTTCGGCCAGGAGTCTCCTGACAGGGAGAGAGATTCAAGGAATTTAGCACGTCACCCAAGGGCGAGTGCTGAAAGATATCCGCGGAGGTAAACTCCATGATCGGTTCCCAATCCGGTTCGATGGGCACGGATGTACGCGGTTCGGAACCTATGACCGGAGACGAGTCCGGAGGTCCGTTGACACCGACCTCGTTGGAAGTGAGATCCATGTTCGGCTCTATCGCCGTTGAGTGTGCGGCCTCCGTGGCAGGGTCCATCCACCCGTCCTCGGACGGCGCGGTCTACTCCAGATTTAGAGTCGGGGCAGCTGCAGGTGTGATCTCCCGAACACCGTCCGATGGCAGATCTAAGTCATGCTCATCGTGACTGTTCGGCGCACATGTCATGGGCTCGAATTCGTCGAAGATCAAGTCTCCGCGGATGTCGGTGGTGTAGTTCAGGCTTCCAAACCTGACCTGATGGCCAGGGGCGTAGCTATCGATCTGCTCCAGATGGCCAAGCGAGTTGGCCCGCAGTGTGAAGCCGTCGAATACGAAGATCTGTCCGGGGAGGAAAACCTCACCTTGGATTGCATCGTTGAGGATGTTTGAAGGAGCCATCAAGCCTTATCGTGATGACATAGTGGAACTCTCAATGAAAGCACCAATGTCGGTGTCAAAACCGGCGGATCTCGGGTAGGGGGTTACGAACTGTGCATCTAAGGCTAATGGTAATAGGAGGCGGGGGACACGATGTTTACCCAGGTTTGGGCCCTCTCTATGGAGGTAATACCCTACTTCCTGCTTGATTAATCTTGATGATATGAGTATTACAAGAGTTGATCTACCACGAGATCGTAGAGGCTAAACCCTAGAAGCTATCCTATGATTATGATTATTCTTGTCCTACGGACTAAACCCTCCGGTTTATATAGACATCGGAGGGGGCTAGGGTTACACAGAGTCGGTTACAGAGAAGGAAATCTACATATCCGAATTGCCAAGCTTGCCTTCCATGCAAAGGAGAGTCCCACCCAGACACGGGACGAAATCTTCAATCTTGTATCTTCATAGTCCAACAGTCCGGCACAAGTACATAGTCCGGCTGTCTAAGTACCCCCTAATCCAGGACTCCCTCACCCGCGGCTCAGGAGCCTGCTGGCTCATGAGGAGCAACTTTTGCAAAGTGCATCTCCAGCTACTTCAACACTTCTACCCCAACGGTGCCAGGTGACTTTTCAGTCCGTTCAGTTGAGGGCACCCCTCGGGCTGCATTATCCTTAAGTTGTATGGGTCCGCCCCGCAGCGTGTATCTTTTTGCGCATCTATCAAAACTTATTTTGCCCTTTCATAAGATACTTTATGCTGTTACCGGCATCATATCCATGGCCCTGTTATTTGCGAGGCCGCCCCGCGCAGCCCCCGCACGCTCCTAACCCGCCTTGAGTTCGTCCCGCAATGGGGGCAGTGGGCACGGCGCTTGTGCATGGGTTCGTCCCTACAACGCTGAAAAACTTGAGAGACCGAGCTCTAGCTCGTGGCCAGCTCCGCACATGTCACCTCACCAAGTCCTCAGTGCCCTCACCTTCTCACGGAAGGATCGCCTGCAGGTCGGCGAGCACCGTTGTATGCCATGCTTCCGTCCTACAGCTAACCTACAGGAACCTCAGGACCCGGTGCAGCGAGTCACGATCTCTCCGAGGCGCCTATGAGAGGCCAGTCGTCCCTTTCCTCTGCCCAATTTGCTTGTGCGTTAAAGGGGGAGCCTCTGAGCATCGCGGCTCAGGGGGCCCAACTGGCCCTCGAGCTCTCACCTCCTGGCCTTGTCCACGGCATTGCGACCTGGCATACCAGCGGCGGTTGAGCCTTGCTCGGGAGCTGGGACCCGAGGACGTAGAGCACCCAAATGAGGGGAGGGGAAGGGGTCGATGCGAGTCTCGCTTATGGAGTACTACGACTATGGAAGCGCGGCTAGGCATCACGCGAAGGCTCCCTCTATAGCGTGAAGTTAGACACGGATCGCAAGATAAGTCTCTAAACATCTGCAGAGCGTCAATCTCGTGATAAATATCACGACCCTCACGACCTCGCTGGGGCAAGGATGCTTCCCTTTCACTCCTTCGGGAGCTGCTTGCGCGTCAAAGGGGGCCTCCTGAGCATCGCGCCTCAGGGGCTCTCACCGGACCTCGGGCCTCTCACCTCCTGGACTTGACCACGACATCATGACCAGGCATACCAACGACAGCTGAAGCCTTCCTAGGGACTAGGTCCTGCCGACGCAGAGCACTAAGCTACTGCGAGAGTGAAAGGGAGGACCGTGCCATAGTGGGAGACGCAAGCGTAGCACTGATTGGAGAGTAACAACTACTAGGCAAAGTATTATAGTTTTTACATGCCCCCAGGGGGTTCATCATGACATACTACAGGGACGAAGCAAAAGAGCATGTCCTAAGGAGAGCGCAGTCTCAACGACTTCACGGGCGACACCGGGCTGGCGCCGTTCCTGAGGCGCTGATACGTCCATTTTGCATCATGTTTTCCTACTGTTATTTATGTTGTTTTATTGTATAGTAATGCTTTTTGGAGTAATTATAATGCCTTTTCTCTCATAATATGCTACGTATGCACCAAGGGGGAGAATTATGGCAACTGGAAATCTGGACCTGAAAAAACTACGTCAAGCTACCTATTCTGCAAAACTCCAAATGAGCTAAAACTCCTCAAGGATTTTTTATGGAATACTTAAGGAATATCGGAGCAAATAAGTACCAGAGGAGGGCCACCAGGTGGGCACAACCCACCTGGGCGCGCCAGGAGGCCCAGGCGCGCCCTGGTGGGTGCTGCCCTCCTTGGCCCACCTCCGGTGCCCATCTTCTGGTATATAAGTCATTTTGACCTAGAAAAAAAATAAGAGGAGGACATTCGGGACGAAGCGCCACCGCCTCGAGGCGGAACTTGGGCAGGAGCACTTTTCCCTCCCGGAGGGGGAAATCATCATCATCATCACCAACAACTCTCCCATCTTGGGGAGGGCTATCTTCATCAACATCTTCACAACACCAACTCCTCTCAAACCCTAGTTCATCTCTTGCATTCAATCTTTATACCAAAACTATAGATTGGTGCCCGTGGGTGACTAGTAGTGTTGATTACATCTTGTAGTTGATTACTATATGGTTTATTTGGTGGAAGATTATATGTTCAGATCCATTATGCTATTCAATACCCCTCTGATCTTGAGCATGTTTATCATCTGTGAGTAGTTACTTTCGTTCTTGAGGTCACGGGAGAAATCATCTTGCAAGTAATCATGTGAACTTGATATGTGTTTGATATTTTGATGGTATGTATGTTGCCATTCTCTTAGTGGTGTCATGTGAACATCTACTACATGACACTTCACCATATTTGGGCCTAAGGGAATGCATTGTGGAGTAGTTATTAGATGGTTGGTTGCGAGAGTGACAGAAGCTTAAACCCCAGTTTATGCGCTATTCCGTAAGGGACCGATTGGACCCAAAAGTTTAATTCTATGGTTAGAATTTATTCTTAATACTTTTCTAGTAGTTGTGGATGCTTGCGAGAGAGTTAATCATAAGTAGGACGTTTGTTCCAGTAAGAACAACATCTAAGCACCGGTCCACCCACATATCAAATTATCAAAGTACCGAACACGAATTAAGCCAACATGATGAAAGTGACTAGATGAAATTCCCGTGTACCCTCAAGAACACATTGCTTATCATAAGAAACCATTTTGGCATGTCCTTTGCCTCAAAAGGACTGGGCTACCTTGCTGCACTTTTGCTACTAGTATTGTTACTTGCTCGTTACAAATTATCTTGCTATCAAACTACTCCGCTACTTACAATTTTAACACTTGCACACATTACCTTGCTGAAAACCACTTGTCATTTCCTTCTGCTCCTCGTTGGGTTTGACACTCTTACTTATTGAAAAGGCTACAATTGACCCCGTATACTTGTGGGTCATCAAGGCTATTTTCTGGCGCCGTTGCCGGGAGTGAAGCGCTCTTGGTAAGGAAACATTATTACTGCATGCTGAAATTTATTGTCACTTGCTACTATGGAAAACAATCCTTTGAGGGGTTTGTTCAGGGTATCTTCACCTCGACCGAAACCACAATTACTTACCCCTAAACCTACTGCACCTACTGAAAATATTGAATCGGAAATTCCTTTGGGTATGTTAGAACAACTGCTAGCTAATGCTTATGCAGGAGATGAAACCGAACATCCTGATATGCACTTGATATATGTGGATGAAATTTGTGGAATATTTAAGCTTGCAGGCTTGCCCGGAGATGAAGCTAAGAAGAAGGTTTTACCTTTATCTTTGAAGGGAAAAGCATTGACATGGTATAGGCTATGCAATGATATTGGATCTTGGAGCTGGAACCGTTTGAAATTCGAATTTCATCAGAAATTTTATCCTATGCATCTAGTTCATCGTGATCAGAATTATATACATAATTTTTGGCCTCGTGAAGGAGAAAGTATTGCTCTAGCTTGGGGGAGGATTAAGTCAATGTTATATCATGCCTAATCATGAGCTCCCGAGAGAAATTATTATTCAGAACTTTTATGCTCGGCTTTCTCGTAATGATCAATCCATGCTCGATACTTCTTGTACTGGTTCTTTTATGAAGAAGACTATTGTATTCCTGTGGGATCTTTTAGAAAGAATTAAACACAGCTCTGAAGATTAGGAACTCGACGAAGGTAAATAGTCAGGTATTGAACCTAAGTTTGATTGTGTTAAATCTTTTATTAATACCGATGCCTTTCAAAAGTTTAGCACTAAATATGTACTTGATTCTGAGATAGTAGCCTCCTTTTGTGAATCTTTTGCTACTCATGTTGATCTCCCTATGGAGAAGTGATTTAAATATCACCCACCAATTAAAGAAGAAGTTAAAGAACCGGTAAAAAGCTAAAGAAGAAACTATCATCTACAATGTTGATCCAGTTGTTCCCACTGCTTATATTGAAAACCACCTTTTCCTATTAGGATGAAGGAACATGTTAAAGCTTCAACTGTGGTTAACAAAAGTTATGTTAGAACATTCAAACCTTCCGAACAAATCAAAGTTGAACCTAGTGTTGCTATGGTTAAACATCTCTTAGTTGATAATATTGATGGGCATATTATTTACTTCTGTGATGAAGCCTCTAGAATTGCTAAACCTGAAGGAAAAGATAAACATAGACTAGTTATTGGCATGCCTGTTGTCTCAGTTAAGATAGGAGATCACTTTTATCATGGTTTATGTGACGTAGGTGCTAGTGTGAGTGATATTCCCTTCTCCTTATATGAAGAAATTAGATATGAAATAGCACCTGCTGAAATAGAAGACATAGATGTTACTATTAAACTTGCTAATAGAGATACTATATCACCAATTGGGATTCTTAGAGATGTTGAAGTATTGAGTGGGAACATAAAATACCCTACTAATTTTCTTGTTCTTACCACCCCACAACATGAATTTTTTCCCATTATATTTGGTAGACCTTTCTTGAACACCGTTAATGCTAAAATAGATTGTAAGAAACAAACTGTCGGTGTTAGCTTTGGTGATGAATCTCGTGAGTTTAATTTTTCCAAGTTTAGTAAACAACCTCATAAGAAAGAATTGCCTATTAAGGATGAAATTATTGGTCTTGCTTCTATTGTCATGCCTCCTACTGATCCTTTGGAACAATATTTGCTAGACCATGAAAATAATTTTCATATGCGTGAAAGAAATGAAATAGATAGAATCTTCTTCGAACAACAACCTCTGCTTAAACACAATTTGCCTATTGAAACTCTAGGAGGTCCTCCTCCACTTAAAGTTGATCCTATGTTTGAACTAAAACAATTACCAGACACTCTGAAATATGCTTATCTTGATGAAAAGAAGATATATTCTATTATTATTAGTGCTAACCTTTCAGAACATGAAGAAGAAAGATTATTGAAAGTTCTAAGGAAGCACAAGACTGCTATTGGATATACTCTTGATGATCTTAAGGGCATTAGTCCCACTCTATGTTAGCACAAGATTAATATGGAACCTGATGCTAAACCTGTTGTTGATCACCAACGTCGGCTAAATCCGAAAATGAAAGAAGTGGTAAGAACAGAAATATTGAAACTTCTGGAACCAGGTATAATCTACCCTATGGTTGTTGTTCCTAATGATAAGAATGAGCTTATTCCACAAAGAATTGTCACTGGCTATAGAATGGTAATTGATTATAGAAAATTAAATAAAGCTACTAGAAAATCTCATTACCCTCTGCCTTTTACCGATCAAATGTTAGAAAGACTATCTAAGCACACACATTTTTGCTTCCTTGATGGATACTCTGGCTTTTCACAAATACTTGTTTTACAATCTGATCAACAAAAAACCACTTTTACTTGTCCTTTTGGAACATTTGCTTATAGACGCATGCCTTTTGGTTTATGTAATGCACCTGCTACCTTTCAAAGATGTATGACTGATATATTCTCTGATTTTTGGGAAAAGATTGTTGAGGTTCTCATGGATGACTTTTCTGTTTATGGGAAGTCTTTTTATGATTGTTTAAGCAATCTTGATCGAGTTTTGCAGAGATGTGAACAAATAAATCTTGTCTTGAATTGGGAGAAGTGCCACTTTATGGTCAATATAGGTATTGTCTTGGGCCACAAAATTTCTGAAAGAGTTATTGAGGTGGACAAAGCCAAGGTTGATGCAATTGAGAAAATGCCATGTCCTACAGATATTAAAGGTATTCGTAGTTTCCTTGGTCATGTTGGTTTCTATAGAAGGTTTATCAAGGACTTTTCTAAAATTTCTATGCCTCTTACTAATATTTTGCAAAATGATATTCCCTTTTGTGTTTGATGATGATTGTATGGAAGACTTTGAAACACTAAAGAAAGCCTTAATTACTGCACATGTTGTTCAACCACCTGATTGGAACTTGCCTTTTGAGATTATGTGTGATGCTAGTGATTATGATGTTAGTGTTGTTCTAGGACAAAGAGTTGATAAGAAATTAAATGTTATTCATTATGCTAGTAAAACCCTAGACAGTGCTCAACGAAATTATGCTACTACTAAAAAAGAATTCTTAGCAGTGGTGTTTGCTTCTGATAAATTCAGATCTTACATTGTTGATACTAAAGTAATTGTTCACACCGATCATGCTGCTATAAAATATCTTATGGAAAAGAAAGATGCTAAACCTAGACTCATTAGGTGGGTTCTTTTGCTACAAGAATTTGATTTGCACATCACTGATAGGAAAGGAGAAGAGAACCACGTAGCTGATAACTTGTCTAGACTTGAAAATATTCTTGATGACCCGCAACCTATTAATGATAGCTTCCCTGATGTACAACTAGCTGCAATAAATGTTACTCATAGTACACCTTGGTATGCTGACTATGCTAATTATATTGTTGCTAAATACACACCACCTAGGTTGACATACCAACAAAAGAAAAAAAATCTTCTATGATTTTTAAGACATTACTTTTGGGATGACCCACATCTTTATAAAGAAGGAGTAGATGGTACTATTAGATGTTGTGTACCTAAGCATGAACATAATCACTATGATTGGAACTTGCCTTTTGAGATTATGAGACGAATTTACGGGAATCCTTGAAGAGAGTAGGCCAATAAAAACCAGATTGCAATACCTTATGAGCGGTTCTGTCTCCCGCGTTATGTCCTCCATAAGCTTGACATTTCCATAGCTTATGGAGGACATAACGCGGGAGACAGAACCGCTCATAAGGTATTGCAATCTGGTTTTTATTGGCCTACTCTCTTGAAAGATTCCCATAAATTCGTCTCATCTCGTGATGAATGCCAAAGAATAGGTAATATCGGTAAGCGTCAAGAAATGCCTTTATGGGACCTTTTCCTTCCTCTAATGGGTATACACATATTTTGGTTGCTATTGATTATGTTACTAAATGGGTAGAAGCTATTCCAGCCAGTAGTGCTGATCACAACACCTCTATTAAAATGCTTAAGGAAGTTATTTTTTCCAAGGTCTAGAGTCCCTAAATATTTAATGACTGATGGTGGTTCACATTTTATTCATGGTGCTTTCTGTAAGATGCTTGCTAAGTATGATGTTAATCATAGAATTGCGTCACCTTATCATCCCTAGTCTAGTAGTCAAGTTGTACTTAGCAATAGAGAAATAAAATTAATCTTACAAAAGAATTTTAATAGGTCCCAGAAGATTTGGTCTAAGAAATAAGATGATGCACTTTGGGCTTATAGAACAGCCTACAAAAATCCTATGGGTATGTCTCCATATAAAATGGTATATGGAAAAGCTTGTCATTTACCTCTTGAGTTAGAACATAAAGCATTTTGGGCAATAAAAGAACTCAATTATGATTTCAAACTTGCTGGGGAAAAGAGGTTATTTGATATTAGCTCATTAGATGAATGGAGAAGCCAGGCTTATGAAAATGCTAAGTTATTCAAAGAAAAAGTTAAAAGATGTCATGACAAAAGAATCCAAAAGTGTGATTCAAAGTAGGAGAATATGTTCTTTTGTACAACTCTCGTTTCAGGTTCTTTGCAGGAAAACTCCTCTCCAAATGGGAAGGACCCTATGTCATCGAGGAGGTCTATCGATTTGGAGCTATCCAAATAAATAACGCCGAAGGGACTAACCCAAAGGTTGTCAATGGGCAACGAATAAAATACTATATCTCAGATACGCCCATTAATGTAGAAAGCAATGTTATTCAAACTTTGACACCGAAAAAACACATAAAAGAGTCCTCCCGGAACACTCCAGAATCGTGAAAATAAGGAGGTACGTGATACGGTAAGTGAACGGACTCCGAAAAATCCGCAAAAATATTTTTTGTCAGTTTTGGAATATTTAGAAAATTAGGAAAATAAGAAACTTCCAGGAAATTGACCCTGGTGGGCACGATACACCAGGGCGTGCCAGGCTTGCCTGGCGCGCCCAGGTGGGTTGTGCCCACCTCGGGTACTTTCTGATCTCCGTTTTTCTTCCGTTCTGCTTGTTCCCCAAGATAAAAAAAGTATATATGTATCTCCCGAACCTGTTAACCTCCGTATCGCGAGAAATCTCCTATTTTCTTTTCTTGTTGTTTCTGTCAGATCTGTTGAGCCAGGCATCATGTCTTCTCCCCCTCTGATCGTATGGAATAAGATGCTTGGTTGATGAAGATCGAGCTGAAGAGAGAAGACCCGGTTGGAGCAGCTAAGGAGGACAAGAGCAAGGAGGCACCCGGAGATCAAGTGTCGATGGACGAGCAAGCATTGCCAGACGATGAGGAAGAGGAAGATATCCTTGAACCCTACTATACTCGTCTTACCCCCGTTGAGATTGCAACCTTCAGGATCATCAATACGGTTCGTATACAAAATAAGTATCTCAATCGTGAAAATATTTTGCACATGGAGCACATCGCTTCCCTGCGAAGAGTCATCCAAAGATTGGGGAGCCTCTTGATCCTCAAAGACCGGATTGCATCTACTTCATCACCACCATCTTCTTCATCACCACCAAAGGAAAACTGAGTATTGGGTATGGGCACTCCCCTTGGCTTTCGCCAAGCGAGGAGCTGCCCCGTTATCGTATCAATCTCCACCATCTTTTGCCTTTATTTTCTTAGTTCGATCAATGGTTATCTTTTGCTATTAGATGAATAAAAGTTTAGTTCGGTCCTTTCTTTGTGTGAGTTTGCTTAGTGATCGATCCTTGTAATCGAGTGCGAGATATAATAAAGTTTAGTTTCAGTTTTGCCTTCTTTACTTTCTTGTTGCAATAAAAAGAAAGGAAATAGAAAGAAAGATAATATGCTAATCTTATGGTAAGCGATGACATCACATAAGGAAAATTATAAATAGGAAATTTTATTGTAGATTGACAAACATAAGATTGGTCAATGATGCAACGCATGAAAGAACTAATAAGGGAAGAGAAGATTCACATATAAATACACTATCATGGAAATCTTTTGTGAATTGGGTCATGCAATTTTGACTAGGTCAACAATTTCTCAAGCTCTCCCATTCAATTCTAATAATTCACCATGTTCCCAAAACTTGAAGCTCTTTCATTCAGTTGTCGTATTCAATTTTGATTTGCTTTACGATTTTGACTGGACCAACGATTTTTCGAATCAAGCAGCAACAACCAACCTATAATAACATACCAATCCCACGCACTCTCCCACCATCTAGAAAAAAAATGTCACCGTGTGATATTGTAGCATCAATATAGTACATGCGACTACCGACACACAAAAATCCCACATAACAATAGCTTGGTTAGCGGATAACACAGAGTCACACCATGAAAGGCCACCAAATCAGCGCATCTATAATACCTAAATAGTTCATCCCCACTATGTTATTTCTCTCAACATGCAATCTATCCACATCAGCAAGAATGCCACCTCAGCATTTAATTAGAGGCTTACATGTGGGACCCGTCACAGTAGAAAATAGCCACATTAGCTTTCGTTACTGTAGGTAGGACCCACAAGAGAGGATGCCCACTGACGCCTCTTTCCGTCCACATCTGCCTCCGTTACGGCTTCACCAGCGAGCAGAACGGCCCTCGCTCTCCACCCCTTGTGTTGGCTCCACGTCTCTCCACTTCCCTTGGCTCCTCATCTCCAAGAACGCATCAAGAATGCAGCGGCCAGATTATGTGCAGCATGTTCCCCTTCTCCTTCCACTCTTTTTTCCAATAAATTTGGCCTCCGCTGCTGCATCTCTTTGGTTCGCCTATCAAATCTGCACCTGTGCGAGTCGCCTCCTCCTGCGCTCACCAGTCCGCCTCTGGGGAACGCCATGGGGCAAGGATGCTGTCCGCCGCCGTGGGCCATGTCGAGGAGCACCGCTGGAGATCAGGAGGGACAACTTCAGTTCAGGCTCTTTCTCCCTCACCTTCTTCTTTGGTTCCTACCTCTCTTTTTCAGTGTGTGACTGCGTGTGTTTGATTATGTGTAGATATTCAAGTAACAGTAGACTGCTATATACACAATTTGGGATGACTTGTATTTCATATAATCTTTTCCCTATTTGATATTTTAAGAATTCCTTCTGGCAGTTGCATTCAGAGTTTCAGACTATTGGATCTGCGAGGCACCAGCAACAGTGTTGAATATGAAGAGGTATGTATCTTTTATGTACTGAATTATTCTGCACATAATCCTGACAACTGATCAGACCATTTCAAGATGTTTTGGTCATACCACCATACACTGCGATTTGCCGATTTAGATGCTTATCCTCTAGCTCTATCAGCACTCTTTGGTTCATTGAAAAACTAACACACAAAACCCATTATATCTGCTAAGTATAGCACGCACACTACCTTAAAATTTGACAGTTTGGATATGTGAATCTTACATGAATCAGGCCTACATCTTTCTGATGATGCTCTCCAGCAGATTATGGACAAGGTACACCACATCTAGATGAATTATGTTGTGCAAGAAGCATTAAAACTATCCACATGTTTATGCTAACTTAAATTCCAACAGGCAGTCAAGTAGGTGGACTTGAACAACAATAGGTGGGCAGATCCTAACGAATGGGAAGCGTTCCGAAGTAAAAATCTAACCTTGCTGAAGAACATGACTCTCTCTTACCCAGAATAAGTACCTCTATATTTTAGCTTTGGTAAACAATGTTTGAGAACATGACTCTTAGTCTGAACTAACATCTCAGCATGTTTTGATGCAGAGAATCATAACAATGTCATTCACTCTCAACCTGCGCTACAAAAATATTTGTATATGCAATTTATGGTAAGAATTATTCACTGATAATTGGAGAGGAAAATATTAAGAAATATGAATTAGCTAAGCACCTAAAATTTGATTTGACATGCACCTCTTGGCGCTTGGATTTAGGTTTATTTTTGTATTCTCCTCAGGTCCATGCATGCCAATCAATTTGTCCTAATCAACCTCTATTTTTTGTATAAAAAATAAACCTAACGTTCTTATGTTTAAATAGATAGAAGTGCTACTGGATAGAAGAAGAAAATCGCCACTTTATGCAACATGGATACATTATCCGTCTTTATTTCTCCGCACACAGGCTTCCAAATTACTTATATGCAGGATACACATGGGCTTCTGTAAACAGCTACATGAAGTTCAGGCCTATGATAATTTTATGTGACCTATGCTAAAATCAAAGATCACAGCAACGTTGAATATCATTGGCTTTTCTCAAAAGCTAATATATAATTATATATGCATGCATGTTGGCATCCTATTACATTTTTATGTGGCCAAATCTTATGACATTCCTGCCTTCTCTCTCCCTCGAGCTACTCGCATTAGTACCCAAGCTCCCATATCTAATTTTATTTTTGACAAAGTTATCATATGCACATTCTGTTAATGTCCATACTTATTTAGAGAGCACAAGCTCCCGTTTCTAAATTTAATTTTTGCACCGAGTTATCTTATATACATTCTGTTAGTCTGCGTACTTATTTAGAGAGCATGGGAATATGATTCTGATAGCTTCTATCTGTTACATGTTACAGTCGACAACTGTGATATCATATATGTCCTAGATGACAAGCTTAATTTAAGATTTTGGTCAGAGCCCACCTAATGCAAGTGTCGGATGATTTTCCGCTGATGGCAAGGATCTAGGACGATTTGGTGGTTCTTACTGCATAGTATTGTTGCTGCTCAATATACAAGTATGACAGTTTCCTGCGAGGGGCTTAAACGGGGCTGCTGGCACCCTCATACAACAGTCCTGCCCTGCCCTCCCAGTTCGATTGTAAGGCTGGGTACATTTTTCACCCTATGTTTAGCTTTTAAATTCAAGCGACTGCATTTATGATTTTTACAGTATAAGCATGGATGATTTGATTGTCTTAGTTCACTTTGTTTCTCCTACTGATAGGACATCTATGGTTTTAAGCATGCTGCCAGTTGCCTGCCACTCGGTGAGAGACCTATGTGATATTATTCTTTCACGGAACCTCATTTGAAGTACCTCTATTCAGGTTACTACTCAATTGATTCTTACAAAATGTTCCGCAGCAACGCGCGGGGAATCATCTAGTTATAAACAAAAATGAAACACACTCTAGGTGGAGGAAAAGTATAAGGGAGAAAGGGGGAAGTCCCGCGGGGCCCACCCACGTACTCATATCACGTGTGGGGTTGAATCGTGGCGAGCGAGTTGGCCAAAAGTTCGGCCAACTGACCAGCTACAAGCGTTTACCAATTTTTAAGGACTCAAAATCAACTGAGATCTTCTATTTGAAACTGAGTCACTCAATTTTGACCAGGTTAACAATATTTAATGCATGATACTTCTTAGTTTTAGAGCCCTCTCATTAAATTGCGGTGTTACATTTGAATTTGGTTTATAATTTTGACTGGGTCAACAATTTCTTAAGGAGCTCTCTTATTCAATTAAGGTAATCAATTTTGGATTTGATTCACGATTTTTATTAGGTAAGCAATTTCTCAATTAATCGGCAGCAACCAGCCTAAAAACACATCGGTCCCGCACATCCTCTCAGTACCTAGAAAATTGAAGCGTCAATATGTGACACTGTAGTTTCAGTATAATACATGCACACACCAACGTAAGAAACTTCCCTATATAAATATGAGTTGACTAGTAGATAAGCCATAATCACACTGCCAAGAAAGCCCACCAGAACACTGCATTATAAAAAACATACACACACACCATCTTCCCCACGCGTCAAACCAAATAACAAACAAAAAATTGAAATCGCAAGAACACAAGCAGCGCGGCAAAGCGCGCTCAACCCTTGCAGTATACACTATGCTTCCTCATTTTTAAGGCCTCACAATTACTTAAGGTATTCAATTTAGAATTGGGTCATACAATTTTGACTGGGTAACAATTTCTCAAGCTCTCCCATTCAATTCTATTAGTTCACTATGTTCCCAAAATTTGAAGCTCTTTCATTCAGTTGTGGTATTCAATATTGATTTGGCTTACGATTTTGACTGGACCAACGATTTTTCGAATCAAGCAGCAACAACCAACATATAAAAACATTTCAATCCCACGCACTCTCCCACCATCTAGAAAAAAAGTGTTGCCATGTGATATTGTAGCATCAATATAGTACATGCAACCACCGACACATAAAAATCCCATATAAATATAGCTTGGTTAGCGGATAACACAAAATCACACCATAAAAGGCCACCAAATCACCGCATTATAAATAAAAATAAAACAGACTCTATCATCTCCCCCACCCGGCAAACTAAATATTCCATTAGTTATAAAATATAAGGGGTGTTAG
Source organism: Triticum aestivum (assembly GCF_018294505.1). NCBI lineage: Eukaryota > Viridiplantae > Streptophyta > Magnoliopsida > Poales > Poaceae > Triticum > Triticum aestivum. Next base: position 458,149,307 of record NC_057798.1, on the reverse strand, counting down.
TTTCTTAGAAAATCAATTTTCTTTAACTTTGACCAAGTTCAGAACAAAAATATCGACATCCACAATATTAAACAAAAATAATATGGAAATTCATTTTGTGATGAATCTAAACCGATGTGATATTATGGATTTTAATATATTTCTCTACAAATTTAATCAAACTTAAAAGGTTTGTCTTTTCAAAAAAAATAACAATACATCTTATACTTTGAAACAGAGAGATTTTTTTTTAAGAAAACCAACAAGACGAACGGCACAGCAAAGCGCGCACAACTCTTCTAATATATCTCAACTGCGATTATTACTGTAATTAATAAACCGGTTAAGGGCATCTACAATGCCAGGAGCTTACATAGGCACTTATGGAAAAAAAATCTGAAACACACCTAAGCGCCTCATCCCTCAACGCTAGACGCTAATTAACTAAACAACGTAGACGCTAAGTGTTAGAAGGAAAATGACCCGCCCGCTGCGTGGTTTGGCGTCGATGCTAGGGTTGACACCAGGATTACACTGGCAACCGCTAATTAAGGATGGCAATTTTACCGGTGGGTACGGGTATCCCCGGATACCATACCCGCATGGGCCGGGTATGGACACAAATTTATATCCATGGGTAGTATCCATACCTTCGTGGTAGGGCATGGGTATAACCTTGTACCCGTGGGTATACCCATTCCCTATCCGTTTAGACTGACCCGTGGACCTGTGTAGCTACATCATGTGGACGGTGGACCTTACACAACTAGGCAAGTACTCATCTCTTCCCCGTAATTAAGCATCACACCTCGTAATCTCCTCTCCCAAAATCAAGGAGAATGAAATCCAAGGAGCCGCCCCTCCCCATTAATCCTGCCATAGCCATACTCATCGAGCGAATCGACCCATCGGCCATCGTCCTGCAGGTGCCTCCGCGAGCATGGAACCGGTGGCGTCGCCACCGGCCTCGAACTCCTGCCTCTAGATCCTCCTCCAGCCCTCTCCAACTTTGGGTCGCGGCTTGCCGGCAGTGGGCACGGCGGTGTTGTGGTGGTGACGACTGACGAGCGCGCCGGCAAGAGGGCCAAGCCATGGCTGGAATCCCACCGCGAGAGTAAGGCTCTCTATCGTGAACTTATTAAATTTCTTTCTATTGCTATTTTGTCTCCGTATAAGTGTATCTTCAGACTACAATGTACAATCTGCAACTTGATGTTAATTGCGTAGGTTTATCTTCAGACTATTTTTTGGCTGACTTGATGTTAATTGCTAGTTTATCTCCACGATGGTAAGACTCGATTTCTCTCCGTGAGCCAAACTTGGTGCTAATTGCGTAGCTAGTTGCTTGCACACTGTACGCTGCCGTTCCAGACAGTGTGGACTTACGATTCAGTAAAAATATAGTCTGGTTATGTTGCAGCAGGCACATCATAGAGTTAGTATTGCAGACTGTACGCTGCCGTCCCGGTGCTAGTAAATTTCTATTGCTCTCTTCCAGACTGTAGTTTATTCAGTAGGCTATACTTGAAGATTCCAGTACTGTACGCTGTCGTTCCTAATTACTACAGTTATTATTCAGTATAGTTGTAATTCATGTACAGACTCTGAAATGAGCAAGATTAACATGTACTCCCTCCGTTCGGAATTACTTGTCTCGAAAATGGATGTATCTAGAACTAAAATACGTCTAGATACATCCGTTTCTACGACAAGTAATTCCGAACAGAGGGAGTACATGTATGCTAATATAAATTATGTGGTGGCATGTTTCGAGGAAGACATAAATTATGTCTACATATAGATTGGTTTGTATATTTTTATTTTCATAGTGGCATGGTCATGTATCTTGTTTTTGCAATTGAGGAACTTATTTGTTATGCATCACGTTTTCATGTATAGATCAATGGCTTCTCAAGATGGAGACGAAAGCTCGGCTGCGGCTGGTGCAGGGAATTTTACCTCAGCTGATCCTTCGTCTCAACGTGCTACACCAATATCTTTAGCTACTCCGATATCTCAAGCTGCTACTCCAACATCTCAATCTGCTACTGTAACATCTCAAGCTACATCTAGCAGAGCTGGTTCTAAGAGGAAGCGAACATCGGCAGTATGGGATGAGATGGAAGAGAAATTAGAAAATGGGCAACTGAAAGCCGAGTGCAATCATCGTCACAGAAAATTTACTGCAGGACCTAGAGCTGGCACAACTCACTTGCGTGTACATTTGGAATCTTGTCCTGCTAAGCATGCACCCATTGGTCCACAACAACAAAAACTGAGGTTGACCAAAGGTGAAGGTGGCAAAGTGAATATGGAAAATGTCATTTTTGACCAAGAGAAGGCTAGGAGAGATCTTGCATTGATGATATGTGAACATGAGTATCCTCTATCTATTGTGGATCATAGTGGTTTTCGTAGATTTTGTTCTTCTTTGCAGCCGATGTTTAAGATGGTGTGCAGAAATACTATTAGGAATGATATTGTGGCTATGCATTCTGCTCAAAAGGAGAAGATGGTGAATTTTTTTGCAACATTCAAGCACCGAGTGGCTGTCACTACAGATTTGTGGACAGCGGGCTATCAAAAGAGAGGTTACATGGCTGTTACCGCGCACTATATAGATGATTCTTGGAACCTAAAGAGCTTTCTTATGAGGTATAAATCTATACATAGCACAATAGTAAATATTAGCAATTACCATACTATGCTTATGCAATACTCATGACTATTTCTATTTTATTGTGTTAAATAGGTTTGCTTATGTGCCCTGTCCACATTCAGCTGAGGTTATATGTGAAGCCTTGTATGAATGTCTTGTTGAGTGGCACCTTGAGAGGAAGATCTCCACCGTCACTTTGGACAACTGCACATCAAATGACAAGGCTATGGGAATATTGCCAGATAAGTTGGATACAAGCTCTCTCATGCTGGATGGTCAATTACTGCATATGCGTTGTGCTGCTCACATATTAAACTTAATTGTAAAGGATGGAATGAGTGTCTTAGAGAAAGGTATAGAGTGGTTGCGAGACAGTGTTGCATTTTGGTCGGCCACACCTAAAAGGCATGAGAAGTTTGAAAAGATGGCAAAAACTTTAAACATAGAGTATAACAAAAGGTTAACTCTTGATTGTAAGACTAGATGGAATTCAAGTTATATCATGATTAGCATTGCAGTACGATACATAGAGATATTTGAAAAATTAAAGGCACGTGAAAAGAAGTTTAAGTGTTGCCCAACCAAAGATGATTGGAAGTTTGCAAAAGAAATATGTGATAGGCTGAAGCTCTTCTTTGATATCACCAAGTCATTCTCGGGCACGAAGTATGTCACAGCAAATCTTTTTTTCCCTAAAGTGATTACCATTCGCTTAGCCATAAGGAAATGGGGTAAGAGTGACATTGAGCTTATACAAAAAATGTCCGGGGAAATGAAGGATAAGTTTGAGAAGTATTGGAAAGATATCCATGGTCTTATGTCTGTTGCAACAGTTCTTGATCCAAGGTATAAACTTCATATCCTCAATGCTCTTTATGGTCCCCTCTATGGAAGAGAGCATGCAGCCACAGGAAGGTGAAGAAGTTATTGATTCAATTGGTGAAGTAATATAAAGATGAAGTTGAAGGCGAGGATGCATGGGATGCTTCTGTTGCCGATCCACTTGGAGAAGAAGAGGAAGCCATGAAACTCTATGATCAGTATTTGTCTAGTCACCCCACTGTCCCTTCTTCTTCAATCCATACAGAATTAGACTTGTATTTGGAAGAAGCTTGTCTACCTAGAACACAAGAATTGGATATCATCAATTGGTGGAAGGTTAGCGGCTCGAGGTTTCCTCCCTTGCAAAAACTTGCTCGTGATATATTGCCTATTCCCATAACATCAGTGGCTTCCGAATGTGCGTTCAGCACTAGTGGCAGAGTACTCAGTGCACATCGTAGTAGACTTACTCCTAATGTGGCTGAAGCTCTCATGTGCATGCAAGCTTGGTCTTGTGCAGATCTGTTAGGTAATACGTTTTTCACTTGCACTTGTTTTTTATTTTGCAAAGAACTCGCCATTTACATACAAATGTTGGTTATTTCATCAGGTGGTTGGAATTCTACACTCTTTTCGACATTTCAGAGTGTTCTCGAGGATGAAGAAGAGGAGATGGTAAATTACTTAAATGCTTTGATCTTAAATTTATAGATTATAGCAGACCAATTTAATCATGTGTCGTATCATCTTGTTCATGTGAAGGATGAGTCTACTTCAATCATCACCCAAGAGTGAAGATATTGCCGCTGTTTGTGCTTGGTTGGAACTTGGAAGCTGATGGCTACTATTTGTGCTGGTTGGTGGCTCGTGTCTGCTATCTGTTGTAGCTGCTCTTTGTGTTGGCTCATCGGTGACTCGAATGTTTTTATTTATTACTTGTCGGATGTTATTTGGTGAAGTGTGTCGTGAGTTTGTGAAGCTATGTTAAAGTTCACCAATTGTCAATTTAAATTGAGGTAATTGTCATGTACTCATCTATCTGTTATTTAGTTGAGATAATTTTTTTGTCAAATGTGCTATCGATAAATGTAAAATTCTGAATAACTTGTATATTGTTTGATCTACCCGTTGGGTGGGTACCCAACGGGCATGAGTACCCGTCGGGTATGGGCATGGATAAAGTTTCATACCCGTGGGTACGGGTATGGGTAGAATTTTGTACCCATTGACTACACGGGTATGAGTATGGTATTGCTCTACCCGCCCCATACACTATCCATTGCCATCCTTACCGCTAATCTACCGGGATTACGAACCTGGCGCCCGGCCTAAGCGCCCTGCAATGGAGATGCCCTAAGTTTACTCTAGAAGCGCGTTCATATTTCATAGATAGACCCTAGAACTAATCCAAAACTGGAGAGCACCCACAGAATTCCCGCGATTGGGCGGCATGCATGATCGCGATACACGAGAGCGTGCGTGGTACACTGCACAGGCAGATCCAGCTCCACATTCCTCCCCCCTGTAAACGGAATCTTGGCCAGAAGCACGTGCGAGCGACGCAGCGAAGCCTCCACATCAAACTCTGCATGCACTATCATCCTGTTTTACTACCAAGAGAACATCTGATCGCCACTTTATTCTACACTTGTCAAGCGTAAAACTACAAAAGTCAGCATGACCTAATCAAGAACACATCATCAATGGAGTAATTCGCTAGGGTAAAAGAATAAAGTCATGGTGCATTATCAAACAATCATTCCCTCAGCTTACACAAGAGATGTAAATCCAAAGAAACTAGTAATAAATCAAGAAAAATCTAAGCAAGGGGGCGGTCGGCCGGCTTCTAGTAACCTTCTATCACTGCTGACTTTAAGCATTGCTTTCTCCATCCCTTCCTCCCCCTTTCCTCGCTGCCTAGTGGGCAAGTGGTTGCCCAACAAGAATTAATAAAACCCAGAGGATAATTTTTCACTAATTAACCTGTCATCACTACGGGGGCCCACCACCCCGGGCTGCGCCTAACCCCCCAAAAATGGAGAAGCAAAAAAAAAAAAAAACTAGAGAGGGAGAGAAATTTCGGCCGCTGGTGCCGTCTTTGACGGAGGCGGCGGCCTAAAGATCCGGTAGGTTGCTCATGAGCTCCGCGAAGGTTCGCGGCGACGGCACGGTGGGCGTGGCAAGGAGGTTGCGGGGGCTCGGGACGAAGGGGTCGGAGTAGTAGGTTTGTGGTTGCCGGTAGGCGCCGCCGTTGCTACTCCCGCCGCCGCCGCTGCCGCTTCCTGAGGAGGCGGCGCCGGTGGATGCCGCTCGGAGGATGGGGCTCAGCTCGTTCAGCCAGCTGAGACCGTTCGGATCGAACGGCAGCGGCGAGAACAGCACCGAGGCCGCGGCCGGCGGCAGGGACGACGGCAAAGGGGACAGGATGCCGGGCCCAGGCCGACCCGCGCCGAGAACCGCCGCGAGGCCGCCGTCGTCGAATCTGTAGTTATTGAAGTCCACGTAATCCGGCGTCGGCGCGGGCATCGGCCGGACGGACCTCTCGATGGTAGCCAGCCTCGCCGCCGGGGACATCGCTGCGGACGGCGAGAGGAGAAGCTCCGGCGGCAGGAAGGACTGCCCCGGCGCGGCCTCGTCCATCTGGTAGTCCTGGGTCTGGGCCTCGGAGGGGAGCGCGCCAGAGCCGGGGCCGGTCAGGCGCTGCACGAGCGCCATGAACTCGCTGGGCTTGGTGTGGATGATCTTGGGCGACGCGTCGTAGATGATCACCGGCTCCCGCGGCGGCTGGCCTTGCTGCTTCTCCTCCCGCCGGGCATGGCCCTGCCCCTGGGCCTGCGGCGGCGCACCGGACGGCTTCTTGATGGCGTGCGACTCGGGGCGCACGCTGAGCCGCGGCGGGCGCGGGCCCTGCAGCTGCAGCTGCCGCCGAGGCGTCGTGGGGCGCCCCGACGGCGAGGTCGCGTCCATCCGCGGAAGGGCCGCGACCCGGATCCGATCGTGCTCGGACGGCAGCGGCGGCCCAGCGACGGCGCGGGAGAGGACGCGGAGGAGGGGGGAGAGGGCGCCGGGACGGGAGTGGGAGACGGGGTGGGGGCGGTTCCACATGTGAGGCAGACGGGGTGCGGAGCGTGTGTGGGTGTGTGAGCTCGGCAGGGCAAGCCGGGACCCAAAAGTCAATCAGCCAGGCCTGTGCGGGAACGGAACGGGGGTGGATTTTCTACGGCCGCGTGGGCAGGGTTTGTAGTGCGCTCGTTTTGTTTCCGGGCGGTCTGTGTCGGGCACGGAGGAGTCCGGAGTCCGGACTCGTTCTTCGCCGCGGGGACGGCAGCCGGCAGTAGCGGGCAGTGGACTCGGCTCGCTTCCGCCGTGCAGAGTCGCCGGCGATCCGTGATCGATTATTTTGCTTCGTCTATGTCGGGCTCCGGGTCGCCCTCTCTCTTTCACCGCCGGTTGACGGCGACGTTGCCGGAATGCGGGAGGGCAAACTGTGCCGTGGGTTGAACGGGTCCGTGAGTGGCCGTGCAGGGCATAGTACGGCATGGATCGGTTTTTTTGGTTTCCAGTACACGGGGCGCTACTTGGACAGAGCTTGATCGTTCTCATGGCATCAGAAAAGGCTTTTTTGTCCATGAGCAGATCCACACCAGCATCATCATGATCATATAATTTGGTAGTGACAGCTGGTTCCGGCAATCTCACCGCCCCAACAAGACTTTTAAATCGACGCTCATAGTCGGCTACCTAGCGCATGCTGTGTGCCTGTGTCTACCCCGACGGACGGGCCCTATCTGCTGCCCATGTGCCATTATCGGAACAGCGGCTGCACATTTGCAACCAACACCACCACGTCTGCTCCCGAAATGGTTGATGGTCTTTTCGAACTGGCTAAATACCTGCTGCGCAATATTTGCTACAGAGTACTACTTTTACATTCCTTTTTTTTCTGCGACTTACATTGACCAAAAAAAGTGAGGCTAGGAGCAGATATTTCATTCTTGGAAATCTTGGAACTATTTTGGAGACATTTCCTGGCAGGCAATAGCCTCCTGGGAGACAAGCGAACAGGGTACCATAACGTAACTGTCTCCGTAACCATGCTACTGCTGTATCAAAACAAATGGCTGGGCTGCCTCTGCCTGGCCACTTAACAGGAAGTTCTTGAGACGAAATAGGGAATGCAGCTGGTGGGTTCCATCACTATTGTATGGTAGAGGCAATAATCGGCGCTCTCGTGCATGCATCAGGCTAGTCTGCGTCTCATCTGGGCTCGACAGAGACGGACCAGCACCGCAAAGTCCACAATACCGTAACGGAACACCGGAATCAGCTAGCATCAGCGACAGTGAAAGACAGAAGATGGCAAGCAGGTGTAAGTTCGCTCACAGCGAGAAGTGGGCCCAACATATACCGCTGCAAGGATTTGTAAACATGGATCGCTCAGTGAGCAGGCCCACTAATAATTTGGCCCGTCCGAATAATCAAAATGTACATAAATGTGGTGGAGCATGGTTCCACGAATGTCCATTCTATTTTCTAAAAAATTGAATTGTCCGTTTTTATGGGAGCTCCTATTGACAAACCCCAGCGTCGGTTAAAGGGCAATTTTCCTAACCGGCGCCTGCAGCCGCGTTAACTGGGCTGGCCCATATAACTGTAGTTTTTTTTCCCTTTGGTTTCCAGAAACGCAAAAGGATTGCATGCAGGATGAATCAATCCCGTGACCTCGCGTACTACGGGGCTACGCACCAACCACACAACCTCATCTGATATTTCTCAGCTTTCGCATTCTTTTATTACTTCTACATTTCCATTCCTTTTTTCATTTTTCTTCTTCCTTATCTTTCAAATCGATGAAAACAATTAAATGTTCTGAAGTTATTTTTCAAATTGATGAACATTTTTTGTGAACTTGATTTTTCAAATTGATGATTGTTTTAAATAAAATTATGAACTTTTTGTGAACTTCTTTTCATTCTTCGATGAACTTTTTTCATATCGGTGAACTTTTTTCAAAGCCCATGAACTTTCTTAGAAAATCAATGAACTTTTTTCAAATACGATGAACTTTTTGAAAATTGATGAACTGTTTTTCAATTTGATGAACTGTTTTTCAATTCGATGAACTCTTTTTTTAATTTTTTTGAACTTCTATAAAATCGATGAACTTTTTTCAAAACTGATGAACTTTTTTCAACATTGAGTATATATTTTTCAAAAACGATGAACTTTTTTCAAAATTGATGAACTATTTTTCAAAATTGATGAACTTTTTCCAAATTCATGGAAATTCTTTGAATTCGTGGTTTGTTTTGAAATCCGCGAACTTTCAAATTTTTTGCACATTCTTTTCCAGAAATCACGTTTTTCTAATTTATATATGTTGTAAATAGCGTGGCTATACTTCTTGAAAAGTTTGCGCCCTAATGATTCAGCAGAGTCATGTATCTCCGGATACTGCATTAAACCATGCTAGCCAGTACAGCTACAGAGTTTTGTTGCCGAATACATAGCCTGATGTATAAAGAACTATGAGCAGCGGTGTAAACTGAACATCACTTAAGGAATTGCAACCAAAAGTTCAAATTCGATCAACTTTTGGAAATTAAGCAATTTTGACAAACATGAAAATTTTCAAAATTTTGAAACAGCTTATGAAACTGCAAAAGAAATTTCAAAATTCTTGATTTTTTCCCAAAAAGTGAACATTTTTTGAATTTGTACAAAAAAATTGAAAAGGGTACATCTTTTAAAATTCAAAAAATCTGTAAAATGATAAAATAAACAAATTTTCAGCACATTTTCAAAAAACACAAATACCTTTAAAAATTGCAGAAATTTTCCTAAAAACACGATTTTTTTGAATTGGTGATTATTTTTTGAAAACTAGAACAAATTTTGAAATCCTGAATTTTTTTATAAAACCCAAACTTTTTCGAATTGGTGATTTTGTTTTAAATGGGAACAAATTTTAAAATCTAGAACAAAATTTTGAAACTAGATGCAGTTCGAATATCCCAAACAATTTTGACAATACGAACACTTTTTGTATATATGAAAAAAATGTAAATGGAATCATTTTTCTAAAACTTCAAAAAAAATCTAAAAAACATTTTTTGAAAAAGTGTGAACATTTTTTAAACCGTGAACAATTTTTAAACTCCTAAAAAATGAATATTTTTAGGACGATTTTTGAAACACGAACATTTTTAATGGGAACAATTTTTAATGGGGATGCCCTGAGAAAGCTCCCAAACCTTTCGAGTGGATATGGAAGTCTAGATGCCTTCCTAAGCAAAAATTATTTTTCTGGCTCCTTCTCTTGGATAGATTAAATACGAGAGATCTTCTCACCAGGAAAAACTTCTACATTGAGAACTCAATATGTGTTCTATGTGATGATGAACCCAATGAATACATGAAACATCTTTTCTTCTCATGTGATTTTAGCCAAAAATTCTGGTTATCACTTGGTTTTGAATGGAACACTGATCTGAATTGTAATGATATGCTCATTGAAGCCAGAAATAGAACTCAGATTCAGCCCTTCAAAGAATGTCTAATCGCTGGTTGTTGGACCATCTGAAGACACAGAAACAATATCATTTTTGATAACAAGCAAAGGGACTTGAACTACTGCATCTCCTGTTTCAAGGACCATTATGGCACCATCATCAAAAGAGTTAAACCTAGTTTAAAGGAGGGTATGCAAAGCTGGCTGGACTATTTGCAAACACCTATTTTTCATGTACCCCTGCCCTGTTATAATCCATCTGTATATAACACCTCCCCCCCATATTAATGAAAAATAGAGTTACAATAGGGTTTTTACCCTAGAGTGTTTGCTAAAAAAAACCATATATATTAGATATTATTAATTTTGTGTTCATCAAAGTAAAACCAAAATACTATAATAATGATTAGGTTCAACAACGGAAAAATTTCTAGGATTTTGGTGACATGGAGTAGGCTAGCCGGATAGCATGCTCATGTTTTAATTTCATCCGTGTACTCGACTCACAACTCGCAAACCATTGGCTAATGCATCAGACCGACCAGTACTTAACATGCACCGAGTCTTTTACCGCTCCAAAGTTGTATATTATCGATTTATTTGTAGAAAAAATTAGGCGTGGCGGCGGCCAAACCTTGCCAGATAGCTGGCACTGCCCCTGCGTCCAGGGTTGTTATATTCTAGCTCATGCGGAGAGGTGCCCTGCCGCCGTTGTTTGCCGAGCAGACTTGGTCAGTCGGCGGCGAGGGAAGGGAGGCACAGGGGTGGGATAGGTTCGACCGCGTCGAGCACCTATGAACAATGTGCTCGTTTTTTTGTGTCAGGTAGGCTTGGAAGAGATGATACGCCTTCTCATAAGAACGTAAAAGAGTTTCTGGAGACAAAAGTATCTCATATGTTAGTTGGCATTTGTGAGCTCTAGAGATTGGTCTTTCCTTTTCTTAAGAAATTGAGCTAGTGTGGTCACGGCGGCTAGAGGTGTAATTGTAGATGGGATGTCCTCCTATAGAGAGTTCACATAAGTTCAACTTATTATTAGTTTTTGAGATATATTATTAGAATTTCCGCTCAATCACAAGTGGTGGAGAGAAGATTGGGTGTGCACGGTTGTGTTTTCTTGGTGTGCATGGGCCGGTCGGGCTTCGAGGCCAAATGCAGGGACTTACATGAAAAAGAAATTCAAAATTTCCTCATTTATGGGTGACATAATGGGAAATTTTTGGCAATTCCAGGGGTAATTTGATGAAGGACAGACAGAAACTCACCTCCTTTTATTATTAATTTAAAATTAAATAACTAGCAAACATGTTAGTGTGTTGCAAACGGGAGAAAATAACGCATGCCACCAGCCCAATAACATGGCACGAGACATGGTCCATACCCACAGGTCCACACCCTATTTTTCAACATAGTGCCCCACACGTGACACCGCTTATCCTCCTTTGCGCCTTCCCTAACAATAATCGTGGTTAATCCAATGCGATGATCTCGCCATCGCACGACGCACCTCACACCGAATCACGTCAATGAAAGTGGTACCCTCCATGAGATACACTCTTGCACCTGTTCCTTAAGTTGCCCCTCATAATTGCACGTTTTTGACTTACAATGTTGTTCACTTTTTCATGGAGTGAGGGTGGGTCTGAGCACTGCGTGGTGGGCATCATTCTTTTGCACCACCCATGGATATTCCTAGGCTTGAATCTTGTATTCTTCTTTGCTTAGCTTCTCCTCCATTCGTCCAAATGTTGGTGTGAATAAAATTGAAGCCCAAATCATTGTCCCACCTATTTTGAGCCTTCTCGAGGCACTCGGCCAACTCGCAAGGAAGCCTGGCTCATATTTGCAAAATCCAATAAGTGACTACATGGTATAGACTTCAGACTCGATATGCCTCACGCTGAGCTCCGCGATAGAGGAAGAATGATATCATAAATAGATAAAACTTAACAAACCATTCAACCAAATGAAACATCTTCCCAGTTCTCTGGCCAATACAAAACTGATTAAGTAGAATACGCCGTGAATCAGATGTGTTCTCCTCAAAGCAGTTTCTTATGTAATAATATGTGAAAGGGCAAACAACACAAAACTCATCCTTTCAAAGATCAATACATTGAGTATATTATAGCCCTAAATAAACAATTACCACATGGTACAAGGAGCAACATCTTTCCATGCCTCTTAGAGGGCCTCTTCATTGTTATAAGCTTGATGTGTTGCCCAAGCAAAGTACCCACTAGCTCTGAGAATCCTATTAACCTCCCGAAGCAGGATTCCATCCTCGAAATAGGCAAGTAATGATAAACAAAATTAAGTGGGTTATCAAAAAAAGGAATCAGACAGATATGCGATCAAGTAGGGTTAAGTCTCGCGCAAGAATGTCATCTGGGGAGCACAGTTCAAGCGAATGAATCATTCCCCTGGCAACGGGGAAACGAGCGAACAATTGTTGCTCCTTTCAGCGTTCGCTCTAGCGGTTGGTTCACCCAACCCTAGGCTCGAAAACTAAAGAAAAGCACGTCTTCAAAAACATGCTAGGCCCAATTAACTGTGTTTTGCCAAAAAAATGCCAGAAACAGAAAAAATTGCCATAATAAAATCTAAAAAATGAAGAAACCAACAAAACATTGTCATGGCCCATTACAAAAAGGAAAAATCAAACATGGAAAATTGACATGTTAATTAAAACAGCACATGAATTTGTCATAATACAATTCATACAAAAAGGCAATGTATGTTAAGTTGTCATGGCAACAACAGTTCACAAATGTTTGTATCGCTCTCTGGAGCGGTACCGTAGCGACCACTGACACGACGCTACTACTAGGCTGGCCCACTTTAGCCGCGCTAACGCATACACTCGAGACGTGAACCGTGAACCATGTGCTGGTTTGAAAAACCTTATGGAACGTTCCGCCCAGTTTTGGGAAGGTTCCAGAAAGTTGTTTCCGCATCAGTGTTCTTGTTTTTCTTCCTTTTTATTTTCTATTTTCTTTTTTTCCTGTTTTTCTTCTTTCTTCTTTTTTTTGCTTTTCTTGTTTTTCAAATATGCGAAAATTTATCAAATTTCTGAATAATTTTCAAATTCACAAACATTTTCAAAACACACGTATATTTTTGAATTCATGAGCATTTTTTTAACCGCAAGAACATTTTTTTTCAAATTCTTGAACAATTTTCATATTTATAATTTTTTTTGAACTCTTGATCATTTTTTGACCATTTTTGGTATGTGAAATTGTTTCAAATTGAAAACATTTTGTGAACTAGTGAAACATTTTTTGACCTTGCAAACACTTTTATAAATTTTGAACATTTTTTAAAAAAGTGTTCACTATATGTTTTATGTAAAGTTCAGTTTATATTAAAAAAAGTTCACCGAATATTTAAAACAATGTTAAGTGTCTATTAAAAAAATAGTCATTGTATAAGTACAAAATTTAATTGTACACTAAATTATATTCTTTATGTATTAAATACATTTTTTGTATTAATTAAGTTTTTGTATCAAAAAATGTACAATGTGTATAATAAAAAGGTTCATCGTATATAAAAAATTTCAGCATATTTAAAAACTGTTCAATTTATACCAGACAAATGTTTAGTATCTATTCATAAAATATTCACCATATGTTATAGAATTGTTACCTCTATATTAAAATGTGGTTTACGATGTATTATAATAGAAAAAATAAAATAAAACAAAACAAAAAAATAGAAAAATAAAACATACCTCGCTAGCTTAGTGCTGCTACTAGTGCGAGTGCTATATGTCACATTCAGCGAGACCTATGGTTATCTCGCTGAAGGGGTTACAGTACTTGGGCCGGCCCATTCACGCAGAAAGGAAAAAGAGAGGAGAAAAAGGAGTGAGCAGGGGATTCAAACCCTAGTCTCCTGGCTAAGGGCTTGTTCGGTTTTGACTTGTAGTGCATTTAATCCCTCCCAATCCCCTCCAAACTCGTTCAGATTTTCAAAGAATCTAACAAGACCTGAGGGATAGCGTGGCTAGCCACTCGGTTTGTGTTGGATTCGTGATAGAGCAGTAGCACGAGTGTGGTCAAGTCGAAACAAGTCGGTTTTTGCAATGTTTCTTTTCCGTTTTTTCCTGGGTTTTTTCTTTTCTTTTCTTTTTGTTTTTCACCTTTTTGCTCTATTTTCATTTGATTTTTTCTTTACTTTATTCTTTGGTTCTAATGAATTATTTATTTTTCCTTATATTTTGTTTCTTTTCTTTTTTTCATTTTCTTCTGTGTTGTACGGTTTTATTATTTTTTTTCCTTTTTTCCTTTTCTGCTTTTCAATTAAGTTTTTCACCTCCATTT